>NC_052314.1:26186185-26268685 GCF_016432855.1 Salvelinus namaycush
TGCAGGGGAAGGATCTCTGTATGCAGGGGAAGGATCCTCTCTACGCCCAGGTCAACAAAGGGAAGAAATAAAGAGACACACTGAACACTGGACACTGGACTGACCAACCAACGCTGACCAACCAACCCGATGTGTGTGTGTGTGTGTGTGTGTTACTCCTCTCAAGCAGCAGCCTGGCCACCCCTCTATCAAAGGATAGAACGCTCCATCTACTCCCTCTACTCTCTTTTCATTCATTCCTTTCATCTCTCCGTCTCTCTCTCTCTCTCTCCCTCCATCAAATGTTGCTAGAGACTATGCTGCCAAAAGGGGGCTGGGCCAAGTGTTGTCTCCCTTCCTAACTCACACAGTGTTATCAGACATGGACCAAATTAGTGTCTGTAGCAAGTGGATCCTGTGGGACGAGCCAGGAATGGTATGCTGGGATCCTTATTTTGGATTAGCCAGTATATTGGGATCTTGGCATCTGGTTGGCTGTTTGAGTGTTTCACCTTCATGTGAGCATCTGCTGGATGACTATGCAGACTCTCTGGGAACAGACTCTCTGGGAGCTACTCACACACACACACACCGACACAGTGTTTTGCCAAATGTCTCTTCTCCGACAGATTCAGAGGGAAGGCTTCAGAGGGAATGGACTCAGCGGGGCATGGATGTTGCCAGCCTAACGGGCACCGCCTGGCATGGACGAACATTGCCAAATTACCGGGCACCCCCGCCTTCGGATGGATGTTGCCAAACTAACTGATTCTGTGATTGAACTGCTCATTCTCTATAATAGCTTTTGTACAATATCGATTAAAACAGACAAGGGGAAATTGAGTTTTTATTTTATAAATCCATCAAGACGCTCTACTGTCAGCTCTACCGGAGTTGCACAGTCACATGGCTTTAAGAGACCTGATCGTTGGTTTGCCAAACTCATTTTGTAAATAATAATAATAATAACAACAACAACAACAATGATCATGCTGTCCGCAGGACTTCTGTGCCATAAAATAGGCAGGCTTCAGTTATGCAACCAGAAGGTATCAAGCAATACCAACATCTCCTCTGTCTGTCTGTCTGTCCAGGTTTCTGTTGCTCTCTCAACCCCTGACGTTGTTTGGTCTATGATCCTATAAGTGTCTTTCCCTAACTCAGACCTCGTCTACACTGCAGTCCTTTGTTGATCAATATCCATGTGCCCTGTAACCTCGTACAGTCATACCATCATCCTGTCTGTGCGTCATATAATCTCTCAGTCTGAGTGACAGGAGCATTACCCATCATCACAACCACACCAGACACTCCCTACAGCTGTATGTCTGTCATCGGCCCCTAGTCCTGCTCGGCTGTCTGTCTCCATGTCTGTCTGTCTGCCGGTCTATCCGTCCGTCTGTCTCTGCTAGTACTACATCAACTGTGATGCCAATGACTCCCTATTTTATGGCCAGAATCTCTGTGTAATTAGACTTCTCTGGACTGACAACTGATTAATAACGACGTTTGGACAATAGAAGAAGAAGATGAGGAAGTGGACTAAAAGGGGGAAAAAATGCTGTTTGATTACGTAACATTTCTAGACATATTTTAACCTTACCTCAGATAACGGTTTCTTAATGTAAATTGACACATTATTTTTATCTTTATGAATACAACAGCATTCTACAGTGGATTTTTAGAGGACTTTTATTTTCTGTTGATTTACATCTCCACCATGTATTACAGTTCCTATTAAACACATCCCAATGACAGCTGGTTCCGGGTGATCACTACGCATGTGACATGTGCGTGCCTAATCTCTTTGTCTTCTCTCACCTGCCTGATAGACACAGGATGGCTTTAACGATGGTTTAGTAGACTACTTGTATGAAAAATATCCTACAGTACACATGTACTGTATGTTTCTCTAACTAGCCATATTGAGTACACATTACGTATTATTATGTCCAAGTTTTCACACATCCATTTAACTCTGTGTTTCTGTATCTTGTATGGCTTGTGTCTTCTGAATGCAGTTTAAATACACCTGTTCTTGGAATGCTGACAGACTCCTCAGGCTGTCTTATTTCACTGTCTCTGTTTGTCTGGAAGACGTAATAAAAGCTAGCTATAGGCAACATGGGCATAGGCCTACATATATCACTGCCATAGGCACACACAGCAATAGGATATAAGCTATCACGTCCGTGTCATTTACCTGTTTGCCTAACATTTGTGATATGACTAAACTGTAATAGCCTATTTCATTGTGGTTGGGAAACAATCGCGCTTCTATGGCACCAGCTACGAGGAATGACACACACACAGACACTATGCATGCCGGACAACATTCCTGTTGGATGAGAGCTGTCAGAAAGTGCATCATACACGTTGCGTTGAAATGCCTTTCGCTCTCGACACCGCCGGACCCGTTTAACTGGACGGACCGTTTCTGCGATGTGCGCGTGAATATTTCTATGAGCGTGGGAGAGAGAATTCCAACCTGACTTCCATCCTAAAACCAAACCAGCTAAGAAACACATGCGGAGAGAGAGTAGGTCAATGTAAGGGTCTGTAGACCAGTCTAATCCTCTGTTAGTAGGTGAGAACAGTAACATTTGCCGGTAGCATCCTGGACTGTTGACACTGGAGAAAGTTATTCCGAGTTATTGTGTTGACTGTTTTGTGTAACTGCTTGGTGTAAGGACGTTAAAGGAACTAGCCAGAATGAGAGGCTGAAGCTGCCACCTGGATAAAGCGAGAATAGAGGTGGAACAAGGCTACCCATAGCTGTCTGTTGCTGGTTGAATTACGCACGATGGACCAGGTAAAACTTATCTGGTGTTATTACACTTTCAGTACTAAGACTCAACTCATTCTCTCTCGCGGACACACACAGCGCCGTGCTGTTATAACGTAACCATGGTTCACGGATAGAGTTCCGCGCCACTGTTACATTTTGTATTACTGTATAGTTAGATAGGGAGTTGGCATGATGCCCATGCTTCTTGTCTCAACAACTATTAGTTGGTGGTTCTTCTCTCTGGTTTATTATTAGATGTGGCTGTATTGTTTACCTTCTAAAGTCGATGTCAGCGACCCCGCGGGAAATCTAATTGTCATAATAAGAAATGCCCATCAAAATCTGTCTGTTTAAACTAGAGATATAAATCTTTTTTTTGCATGGGCTGCGTCTCAATCCACTGCATCCGCCAACGGCGGCCTTCCACATCTGTGGTGGAAGGTGGCTGAGCTACAGCGTGTTTGTCAGACAATGAGACATCCAGATAAACGGTTTGGACTACAAACTAATGCTCTATGGAAAAATGAGAGTCTCATCTCGGTTATACTCTATGACCCCCACAAGCATCATGGGATTAGTCTGAATTCGGTACCTCTGATCTGCCAACTTCTGTCTGTAGTCTCTGAACAGTTTGGGTGAGATTCTCAAGAACATGTACATGTCGGTTGTTTTGCTCTGGGACCCCCACAAGCCTCACAAGACTATTTTGAAGGAAGCCCTGTGCCCGTTTTAAAAATGAATGGGAGTACAGTGCCTTCAGAAAGTATTCATACCCCTTGACTTATTCCACATTTTGTTGTGTTACAGCCAGAATTGAAAAATAATTCAAACGGTTTTCTCACCCATCTACACACACCACACCATAATGACAAAGTGAAAACATGTTTTTAGAAATGTTTGTAAATGTATTGAAAATGAAAATGAAATACAGAAATATATCATTTACATAAGTATTCAAACCCCTGAGTCAATAATTTGCAGAAGCACCTTTGGCAGCGATTACAGTTCTCTGTGAAAGTCTTTAAGAGCTTTCCACACCTGGATTGCGCAACATTTGCCCATTATTCTTTTCAGAAACTCCAGTGTAGATTTGGCCTTGTGTTTTAGGTTATTGTCCTGCTGAAAGGTGAATTCATCTCCCAGTGTCTAGTGGAAAGCAGACTGAAGCAAGTTTTCCTCTAGGATTTTGCCTGTGCTTAACTCCATTCCGTTTATTTTTTATCCTTTAAAGCTCCCTTTAAAGGATAAAAGCTTTAAAGCTTTAAAGCTCATCTTAATGATTACAAGCATACCTATAACATGATTCAGCCACCACTATGCTTGAAAATATGGAGAGTGGTAAGTACTCAGTAATGTGTTGTATTGGATTTGCCCCAAACATAACACCTTGTATTCAGGACAAAAAGTTAATTGCTTTGCCACATTTTTTGCAGTATTACTTAAGTGCCTTGTTGCAAACAGGATGCATGTTTTGGAATAGACCTTACAGTGAAATGCTTACTTACGAGCCCCTAACCAACAATGCAGTTTAAAAAAAAGAAAATACGAATAAGAGATAAAAGTAACAGGTAATTAAAGAGCAGCAGTAAGATAACAATAGCGAGACTAGAATGGGAGAGTGTTCGGTCCTCTTTTTCCTGTAGTCCACAATCATCTCCTTTGTCTTGATCACATTGAGGGAGAGGTTGTTGTCCTGCACCACACGGCCAGGTCTCTGACCTCCTCCCTATAGGCTGACCCGTTGTTGTCGGTGACTGTTGTATCATCGGCAAACTTAATGATGGTGTTGGAGTCGTGCCTGGCCGTGCAGTCATGAGTGAACAGGGAGTACAGGAGGGGACTGAGCACGCACCCCTGAGGGGCCCCTGTGTTGAGGATCAGCGTGGCGGATGTGTTGTTACCTACCCTTACCACCTGGGGGTGGCCCGTCAGGAAGTCTAGGATCCAGTTCCAGAGGGAGGTGTTTAGTCCCATTGTCCTTAGCTTATTGATGAGCTTTGAGGGCACTATGGTGTTGAGCGCTGAGCTGTAGTCAATGAATAGCATTCTCACATAAGTGTTCCTTTTGTCCAGGTGGGAAAGGGCAGTGTGGAGCGCAGTAGAGATTGCATCATCTGTGGATCTGTTAGGGCAGTATGTAAATTGGAGTGGGTCTAGGGTTTCTGGGATAATGGTGTTGATGTGAGCCATGACCAGCCTTTCAAAGCACTTCATGGCTATAGATGTGCTACGGGTCGGTAGTCATTTAGGCAGGTTACCTTAGTGTTCTTGTGCACAGGGACTATGGTGGTCTGCTTAAAACATGTTGGTATTACAGACTCGGACAGGGAGAGGTTGAAAATGTCAGTGAAGACACTTGCCAGTTGGTCAGCGCATGCTCGCAGTATACGCCCTGGTAATCCGTCTGGCCTTAAGGCCTTGTGAATGTTGACCTGCTTAACTTCTTCTGGCTGGGGGCAGTATTGAGTAGCTTGGATGAATAAGGTTCCCAGAGTAAACTGCCTGCTACTCAGGCCCAGAAGCTAAGATATGCATATTATTGGTGTTTGTTATTGATATGCATATTATTGGTGTATCTGGAGTTTCTAAAACTGTTTGAATGATGTCTGTGAGTATAACAGAACTCATATGGCAGGCAAAAACCTGAGAAAAAATCCAACCAGGAAGTGGGAAATCTGAGGTTTGTAGGTTTTCAAGTCTTTGCCTATCCAATATACAGTGTCTATGGGGTCATATTGCACTCCCTAAGGCTTCCACTAGATGTCAACAGTCTTTAGAACCTTGTTTCAGGCTTCTACTGTGAAGGGGGAGAGAATAAGAGCTGTTTGACTAAGGGGTCTGGCAGAAGGCCAAAGGAATTGTCCGGTTGAAACATTATTGAAGATATATGTTAAAAACATCCTAAAGATTGATTATATACATCGTTTGACATGTTTCTACGAACTGTAATGGAACTTTTTGACTTTTCTTCTGGCCTGCGCCTCGTGAATTTGGATTTGTGAACTAAACGCGCAAAGTATTTGGACATAAATGATGGAATTTATCGAACAAAACAAACATTTATTGTGGAACTGGGATTGCTGGGAGTGCATTCTGATGAAGATCATCAAAGGTAAGTGAATATTTATGATGCTATTTCTGACTTCTGTTGACTCCACAACATGGCGGGTATCTGTATGGCTTGTTTTGGTCTCTGAGCGCTGTACTCAGATTATTGCATGGTGTGCTTTTCCGTAAAGCTTTTTTGAAATCTGACACAGCGGTTGCATTAAGGAGGAGTTTATCTATAATTCCATGCATAACACTTGTATCTTTTATCAATGTTTATTATGAGTATTTCTCTGAATTGATGTGGCTCTCTGCAAAATCACCGGATGTTTTGGAAGCAAAACATTACTGAACATAATGCGCCAATGTAAACTGAGATTTTGGGATATAAATATGAACTTTATCGAACAAAACATACATGTATTGTGTAACATGAAGTCCTATGAGTGTCATCTGATGAAGATCATAAAAGGTTAGTGATTCATTTTATCTCTATTTCTGCTTTTTATGACTCCTCTCTTTGACTGGAAAAAGGGCTGTGTTTTTCTCTGACAAGGTGCTGACCTAACATAATCGCATGGTATGCTTTCGTCGTAAAGCCTTTTTGAAATCGGACACTGTGGTGGGATTAACAACAAGTTTACCTATAAAATGGTGTATAATACTTGTATGTTTGAGGAATTGTAATTTTGAGATTTCTGTTGTTTGAATTTGGCGCCCTGCACTTTCACTGGCTGTTGTTATATCGATCCCGTTAACGGGATTTCAGCCGTAAGAAGTTAAAGGTCTTACTCACATCGGCTGCGGAGAGCGTGATCACACAGTCTTCCGGAACAGCTGGTGCTTTCATGCATGTTTCAGTGTTATGTTCCTCGAAGCAAGCATAGAAGCAGTTTAGCTCATCTGGTAGGCTCGTGTCACTGGGCAGCTTTCGGCTGTGCTTTCCTTTGTAGTCTTATTGGATTGCAAGCCCTGCCACATCCGACGAGCATCAGAGCCGGTGTGGTACGATTCGATCTTAGTCCTGTATTGACGCTTTGCCTGTTTGATGGTTCGCCGGAGGGCATAGCGAGATTTCTTATAAGCTTCCGGGTTAGAGTCACGCTCCTTGAACGCGGCAGCTCTAGCCTTTAGCTCAGTGCAGATGTTGCCTGTAATCCATGGCTTCTGGTTGGAGTATGTACGTACGGTCACTGTGGGGACGACATCATCGATGCACTTATTGATGAAGACAATGACTGATGTGGTGTACTCAATACCATCGGAGGAATCCCGGGAACATATTCCAGTCTGTGCTAGCAAAACAGTCCTGTAGCTTAGCATCTGCTTCATCTGACCACTTTTTTATTGATCGAGTCACTGGTGCTTTTTGCTTGTAAGCAGGAATTAGGAGGCTAGAATTATGGTCAGATTCGCCAAATGGAGGGCAAGGGAAAGCTTTGTATGCATCTCTGTGTGTGGAGTAAAGGTCCTCCAGAGATTATTTTCCTCTGGTTGCACATTTAACATGCTGATAGAAATTTGGTAAGACCGATTTAAGTTTCCCGGCAATAAAGTCCCCGGCCACTAGGAGCGCCGCCTCTGGGTGAGCGTTTTCCTGTTTGCTTATGGCGGAATACAGCTCATTGAGTGCGGTCTTAGTGCCAGCATCAGTCTGTTGTGGTATGTAGATAGCTACGAAAAAGATGAAAACTCTCTAGGTAGATAGTGTGGTCTACAGCTTATCATAAAATACTCTACCTCAGGCGAGCAAAACCTCGAGACTTCCTTAGATATCATGCACCAGCTGTTATTTACAAAAATACATAGTCACCCACCCCTTGTCTTACCAGATACCGCTGTTCAATCCTGCCGGTAGAGCGTATAACCAGCCAGCTGTATGTTGATAATGTCGTCGTTCAGCCACGACTACGGGAAGCATAAGATATTACAGTTTTGAATGTCCTGTTGGTAGTTTAATCTTCCACGTAGGTCATCGATTTTATTTTCCAAAGATTGAAAAGATTGCTAGCAGAATGGAAGGCAGCCCTGTGACGGGGATCTGGGCCTGTTCCCGGGAAGACAGTATGTCATTCATGTTGGACTCGTCGGACTCGTTAAAGGAAAATATGGATTCTGCCAGTTCGTGGTGAGTAATCACAGTTCTGATGTCCAGAAGTTATTTTAGGTTATTAGAGACGGTAGCAGCAACATTATGTACAAAATAAGTAAAAAAAAATAAGTTACAAACAATGCAAAGAAACAAAAAAACAAAAACACAATTGGATAGGAACATGTAAAACGTCAGCCTTCTTTTCCTGCGCCATTATTGACCTTACGGTGAAATCCCTGAGCGGTTTCCTCCCTCTCCGGCAACTGAGTTAGGAAGGACACCTGTATCTATGTAGTGACTGGCTGTATTGATACACCATCCAAAGTGTAATTAACAACTTCACCATGCTCAAAGGGATATTCAATGTCTACTTATTTTTTTTACCCATCTACCAATAGGTTCCCTTCTTTGTGAGGCATTGGAAAATCTCCCTGGTCTTTGTGGAGGAATCTCTGTTTGAAATTCACTGGGACCTTACAGATAATTGTATGTGTGGGATACAGAGATGAGGTAGTCATTCAAAAATCTTGTTAAACACTATTATTGCACACCGAGTGAGTCCATGCACCTTATTATGTGACTTGTTTTGTGACATATGTGACATTTTTACTCCTGAACTTATTTAGGCTTGCCATAACAAGGGGGTTGAATAGTTACAGTTGAAGTCGGAAGTTTACATACACTTAGGTTGGAGTCATTAAAACTTGTTTTTCAACCACAACAAATTTCTTGTTAACAAACTATAGTTTTGGCAAGTCGGTTAAGACATCTACTTTGTGGATGACAGTAGTAATTTTTCCAACAATTGTTAACAGACAGATTATTTCACTTATAATTCACATCACAATTCCAGTAGGTCAGAAGTTTACATACACAGAGTTGACTGTGCCTTTAAACAACTTGGAAAATTCCAGAAAATTATGTCATGGCTTTAGAAGCTTCTGATTGACATCATTTCAGTCAATTGGAGGTGTACCTGTGGATTAATTTCAAGGCCTACCTTCAAACTCAGTGCCTCTGCTTGACATCATGGGAAAAATCAAAAGAAATCAGCCAAGACCTCAGAAAAAAATTGTAGACCTCCACAAGTCTGGTTCATCCTTGGGAGCAATTTTCATACGCCTGAAGGTACCATGTTCATCTGTACAAACAATAGTACGCAAGTATGAACACCATGGGACCATTCCGCTCAGGAAGTTCTGTCTCCTAGAGATGAACGTACTTTGGTGCGGAAAGTGCAAATCAATCCCAGAACAACAGCAAAGGACCTTGTGAAGACGCTGGAGGAAACAGGTACAAATGTATCTATATCCACAGTAAAACGAGTCCTATATCGACATAACCTTAAAGGCCGCTCAGCAAGGAAGAAGCCACTGCTCCAAAACACTGCTCCAAAGCCATAAAAAAGCCAGACAACGGTTTGCAACTGCACATGGGGACAAAGATTGTACTTTTTGGAGAAATGTTGTCTGGTCTGATGAAACAAAAATAGAACTGTTTGGCCATAATGACCATCGTTATGTTTGGAGGAAAACCGTGAAGCACGGGGGTGGCAGCATCATGTTGTGGGGGTGGTTTGCTGCAGGAGGGACTGGTGCACTTTACAAAATAGATAGCATTATAAGGAAAGAAAAGTATGTGGATATATTGAAGCAACATCTCAAGACACCAGTCAGGAAGTTAAAGCTTGGTCGCAAATGGGTCTTCCAAATGGACAATGACCCCAAGCATACTTCCAAAGTTGTGACAAAATGGCTTAAGGACAACAAAGTCAAGGTATTGGAGTGGCCATCACAAAGCCCTGACCTCAATCCTATAGAAAATGTGCGGGCAGAACTGAAAAAGCGTGTGTGAGCAAGGAGGCCTACAAACCTGACTCAGTTACACCAGCTCTGTTAGGAGGAATGGGCCAACATTCACCCAACTTATTGTGGGAAGCTTGTGGAAGGCTACCCAACACGTTTGACCCAAGTTAAACAATTTAAAGGCAATGCTACCAAATACTAATTGAGTGTATGTAAACTTCTGACCCACTGGGAATGTGATGAAAGAAATAAAAGCTGAAATAAATCATTCTCGCTACTATTATTCTGACATTTCAGATTCTTAAAATAAATTGGTGATCCTAACTGACCTAAGATAGGGACTTTTTACTAGGATTAAATGTCAGGAATTGTGAAAAACTGAGTTTAAATGTATTTGGCTAAGGTGTATGTAAACTTCCAACTTCAACTGACTAAAGACATTTCAGCTTTTCATTTTTTATTAAATTGAAAGAAAATTGAAAAACATTATTCCACTCTAACATTATGGAGTATTGTGTTTAAGCCAGTGACAAAATTCAAAATGTAATACATTTTCAATTCAGGCTGTAAAAGTCAAGGGGTGTGAATACTTTCTGATGGCGCTATATACACTGAGTGTACAAAACATTAAGAACACGTTCCATGACATAGACTGATTAGTTGAATTCAGGTGAAAGCTATGATCCCTTATTCATGTCACTTGTTAAGTTCACTTCAATCAATGTAGATGAAGGGGAGGAGACAGGTTAAATACATTTTTATTTTTGACAATTGAGGCATGGATTGTGTATGTGTGCCATTCATAGGATGAATGGGTAAGACAAAATATTTAAGTGCCTTTGAACGGGGTATGGTAGTAGGTGCCAGGCGCACCGGTTTGTGTCAAGAACTGCAATGCTGCTGGGTTTTTCATGCTCAACAGTATCCTGTGTATATCAAGAATGGTCCACCAGCAAAAGGACATCCAGCCAACTTGACACTGTTGGAAGCATTGGAGTCAACATGGGCCAGCATCCCTGTGTAACGCTTTTGACACCTTGTAGACGAATTGAGGCTATTCTGAACACCAAAGTTGGGGGCGGTGGGATTAACAATAATAATATCCTGATCTCTCAAATATAAACTCAGAAAAAAAAGAAACGTACTCTCACTGTCAACTGTGTTTATTTTCAGCAAACTTAACATGTGTAAATATTTGTATGAACATAACAAGATTCAACAACTGAGACATAAACTGAACAAGTTCCACATACATGTGACTAACAGAAATTGAATAATGTGGCCCTGAACAAAGGGGGGGGGGGGGTCAAAATCAAAAGTAACAGTCAGTATCTGGTGTGGCCACCAGCTGCATTAAGTACTGCAGTGCATCTCCTCCTCATGGAATGCACCAGATTGGCCAGTTCTTGCTGTGAGATGTTACCCCACTCTTCCACCAAGGCACCTGCAAGTTCCCTGACATTTCGGGGGGGAATGGCCCTAGCCCTCATCCTCCAATCCAACAGTTCCCAGACATGCTCAATGGGATTGAGATCCGGGCTCTTCACTGGCCATGGCAGAACACTGACATTCCTGTCTTGCAGGAAATCACGCACAGAACGAGCAGTATGGCTGGTGGCATTGTCATGCTGGAGGGTCATGTCAGGATGAGCCTGCAGTAAGAGGACCACATGAGGGAGGAGGATGACTTCCCTGTAACGCACAGCGTTGAGATTGCCTGCAATGACAACAAGTTTAGTCCGATGATGCTGTGACACACCGCCCCAGACCATGACGGACCCTCCACCTCCAAATCGATCCCGCTCCAGAGTACAGGCCTCGGTGTAACGCTCATTCCTTTGACGACAAACGTGAATCCGACCATCACCCCTGGTGAGACAAAACCGCGACTCGTCAGTGAAGAGACCTTTTTGCCAGTCCTGTCTGGTCCAGCGACGGTGGGTTTGTGCCCATAAGCGACGTTGTTGCCGGTGATGTCTGGTGAGGACCTGCCTTACAACAGGCCTACAAGCCCTCGGTCCAGCCTCTCTCAGCCTATTGCGGACAGTCTGAGCGCTGATGGAGGGATTGTGCGTTCCTGGTGTAACTCGGGCAGTTGTTGTTGCTATCCTGTACCTGTCCCCCAGGTGGGATGTTCGGATGTACCGATCCTGTGCAGGTGTTGTTACAAGTGGTCTGCCACTGCGAGGATGATCAGCTGTCCGTCCTGTCTCCCTGTAGCGCTGTCTTCGGCGTCTCACAGTACGGACATTGCAATTTATTGCCCTGGCCACATCTGCAGTCCTCATGCCTAAGGCACGTTCACGCAGATGAACAGGGACCCTGGGCATCTTTCTTTTAGTGTTTTTCAGAGTCCTCTTTAGTGTCCTAAGTTTTCATAACTGTGACTCTTAAGAGGAATATTAATACATGTCACATTATTTAGTGCAGGTAAGTGCAACACTTTTTTAAATATCTTCTGATTTGATTTTAAATCTCTGTCTTTGTCTCTCAGTGTGTGTGTATGGATGGCAGATAGATGATGTGGTATAGCAGGACAGAGTGATTCATGCTAAAGCTGGCTACTGGGTTTCTATTGGCATTTTTGTTGCCAATGGCAGTTGTGCACTCCGCCTTGAACGTTATCTAGGTATCTACACTGGATGATCCGGTCACTTAGTTTGTTTTATCTTATGTTGATTTAGACTATGAAGAGAGAGAGAGAGAGTGAGACCGTTAGGGAGGACTCAAAGATAACCTGTGATTTGAATTTCAATTATGATTCCTTAGTCTTTCTCCTGAGGTACCTGTTTTCCACCCATCTCACCCCCTCCCCTCCTTTATCTCTCTCTCAGGAAGAAGATCTGGACTTCAAGTCCTTGAGGGCAAAGTTCCAGGATGAGGAAGTGCTGCTGAAGCAGCCGAGGACCAAACCTGCTCTTCCTGTGAAGCCTAAAGTCCTGTCCCCTCCTCACAGCCCAACAAACTCCCTTCCTTCCTTCAGCCCCACATCACACACACCCTCCAACTCACGCAACCTAAAGCCCGGAGCTCGACCCTCCCTCCTCACCTCCCTCCAGGGGAAGGGTGACATCGCACCCCGAGTCATCTTCAAGGAGAAGGAGAAGAAGGTAAAGGGAAAAGACAAGAATGAGGGGAAGGTGAAATTACTAGGTAAAAAGAAGGCAGAGGCTGACAAAGAAAAGGCAGATAGAGAGATGAATGGCGGGAAAGACGATGTAGAAGAAGGGGTGATGTCAGATCTGCTGGACCAGAAACAGAAGACAGAGGCAGACCTAGTCATGAAGAACAAGAAGGTGTCCCTGCTGTCCCCTATGGGGTTTAAGGGGGGTAATGTCGAGCTGGAAGACGCTTCGCCACCGCCCATAAATGCAACAGTAAAGAAGAAGGGTTTTCGGCGCATCGGGAAGCATGTGAAATCAGGGAAGAAAGGGAAAGAGAGGAAAGATGAGTTTCCTCCTCTCCCCATGCTGGACATAGCCAGCCCAGACATGGCTGGCCCTGAACCTCTCATCGCTCTAACAACCTTCAGAACCCCATCACCCCATGCTAATATACCCACACCAACTGCCCTCATCCCACCGGCCCCAGCAGCACACATTACCCTCTTACCCCTTGCCCCGAAACCTGCCCCAGTACTAGATGCCCTCTTACCCCCTGAGCTGTTACCCTCCACCCTGATGCCTGCACCAGCAGCTAAAACCATTACAGTCGTTACACCACCCGACCCCATCCCCATTCCAATGATCCTCGACCCTCCTATCGAAACCCCAGCTGAGACCATCCCAGCCCCCACCCTTTCTGTATTGGTTCTCCCCAGCCCTACCCCTTCCCCTGTTCCTGCCCTACCCAGCCCGGTACCAACTCCCCCAGTCACCCCTAACCCCTCTGCTATCCCCACCTTACCACCACCCACTATAGCCACCCTACGTCGACCTGTTATTGCCAGGGCACCCCCACCCCCACCCGCTGACCCTACCCCCTCTCCACCTCCACCTCCTGAACCTGAACCTGAGTCTGTAGTAGTGGATGTTGCTGTTGTAGTCGAGGCCTCTGCCTCTCCACTTTCCTCTCACACCCCCCCTCCCCCAGCGGTGGACCCCCCAGTCACACCCCTGTCCCCCCAGCCTGAGAGCCCCGTGTCGGTCCAGGAACGACCACGCTCAGCCCTGTCGGCTCTAGGGCGAGCAGAGGAAATGAGTACACCAAAAAAAAGAGGAACAGAGATAATCTTCAATGCTCTGGAGAAGGCCAAGAGAAAGTTTGGCAGGTGCACAATATACCTTTAATACATACACATTAACGTTAACATCAACTATTCTAACATACTATCCTAACATATTATCCTAACATATTATCCTAACATATTATCCTAACATATACTGTGTCAGTCAGACAGGGAATCAGGTGACGTTGACAGTTTGTTTACAGATTGATTAACGTTTCCTGTCCATTGCTCATCCCCCAGTCACTTTAGATAAGAGTCTGCTAAATAACCATATTGTTATTATTACCATCTAATTAACTCCATCTCTTTTCCCCCAGCCCTTTGACCACCCCCACCCCCTCCAGCCCTGTCACACCCACCATAGAGGACCAACCCCCACTCCCCCACAAATCCCTCCCTGAGCTCCCACCAATCGACTACGATGACCAGGCCGGGGCGGGGCCCCCTACACCCCTGAAACCGGCCCTGGTCAACAGTGTTGACGTTAGTAAGTGTCTGAATCTCTCTTTCCCTGAGGCCCTTGTTCTCTCTCTTCCTCGCTCTTTCTTTCATTCTATATATCTCTCTCCTTTTTCTGTTCACTGCTTTTGTACTCACTCTGAACATGAAGGACACAGGAGTGCAGCTCACCCCTACACCCTAGGTAAGACTTTGCATGGTGGAATGGTTTAGATATCTTAAGAGGGTGTCAGCTAGGTTGGTATGCAGGAGGTCAGGTATGCTGCTGGATCTAGGCTGCCAGAGATTCCCTGGCCTGCAGTAGGTGTTATGTGGTTGTTGTTGCAACGCTGCAGACACTAAACAGCAGAGAAGGTCGAATACCTCTCTGTGCCAGAAACATCTTTGTCTTGAGGAGGATGGGGAGGCAGGGTTGGGTAGGTTACTTTCTAAATGTAATCCATTACAGTTACTAGTTACCTGTCCAAAATAGTTATCAGTAACATCATTTTTGATTTCCCAAACTCAGTAACGTAATCTGATTACTTTCAGTTACTTTTGGATTACTTCCCCCTTAAGCGACATTAGAATAAGACAAAAAGGATCCATGGTGTGTCATCATAGTGGTCTCTGACTTGTGGTCAGACTCTCTCAGGTGGAAAAAACGTAAAACTTTTTTTTCAATGCTGAATTGAATGTCATAATGTATTTTTTCGCAAACATACTTCCTGAATTGAAAAGTAATTCAAGAAGTTAGCATCGAGTTTTTCAAAATTATCTGTAATCTGATTGGTGACATAACTGATTACAGTTAGTTTTTAAAACATGAGATTACATTTAACTGATTACATTTAATCAGTTACTCCCCAACCCTGTGGGGAAGTGAGGAGGAGAAGGAAAGGGGGAGGAAGAGAGTGGGAGAATAGGGCATAGGTGAGGAGGAGAAGGGGGAGAGTAGGGCGTAGGTAAGGAGGAGAAGGGGGAGAGTAGGGCGTAGGTGAGGAGGAGAAGGGGAGAGTAGGGCGTAGGTAAGGAGGAGAAGGGGGAGAGTAGGGCATAGGTGAGGAGAAGGGAAGAGTAGGGCGTAGGTGAGGAGGAGAAGGGGGAGAGTAGGGCGTAGGTGAGGGGGAGAAGGGGGAGAGTAGGGCGTAGGTGAGGAGGAGAAGGGGGAGAGTAGGGCGTAGGTGAGGAGGAGAAGGGGGGAGTAGGGCGTAGGTAAGGAGGAGAAGGGGGAGAGTAGGGCGTAGGTGAGGAGGATAAGGGGAGAGTAGGGCGTAGGTAAGGAGGAGAAGGGGAGAGTAGGGCGTAGGTGAGGAGGAGAAGGGGAGAGTAGGGCGTAGGTGAGGAGGAGAAGGGGAGAGTAGGGCGTAGGTGAGGAGGAGAAGGGGAGAGTAGGGCGTAGGTGAGGAGGAGAAGGGGGAGAGTAGGGCGTAGGTGAGGAGGAGAAGGGGAGAGTAGGGCGTAGGTGAGGAGGAGAAGGGGAGAGTAGGGCGTAGGTGAGGAGGAGAAGGGGGAGAGTAGGGCGTAGGTGAGGAGGAGAAGGGGAGAGTAGGGCGTAGGTGAGGAGGAGAAGGGGGAGAGTAGGGCGTAGGTGAGGAGGAGAAGGGGAGAGTAGGGCGTAGGTGAGGAGGAGAAGGGGAGAGTAGGGCGTAGGTGAGGAGGAGAAGGGGGAGAGTAGGGCGTAGGTGAGGAGGAGAAGGGGAGAGTAGGGCGTAGGTGAGGAGGAGAAGGGGAGAGTAGGGCATAGGTGAGGAGGAGAAGGGGAGAGTAGGGCATAGGTGAGGAGGAGAAGGGGAGAGTAGGGCATAGGTGAGGAGGAGAAGGGGAGAGTAGGGCGTAGGTGAGGAGGAGAAGGGGAGAGTAGGGCATAGGTGAGGAGGAGAAGGGGAGAGTAGGGCATAGGTGAGGAGGAGAAGGGGAGAGTAGGGCGTAGGTGAGGAGGAGAAGGGGAGAGTAGGGCGTAGGTGAGGAGAAGGGAAGAGTAGGACGGAGAAAGAGAGGTATTTAAACTATCTTTGGTGTGTCACTCTGGGGCAGCGTTTCTGTCAAAGTTAGCATGACTGGGTGCTGCTGCCATTGTCTTGTGTTCTAACTCTCTTGTTGGTGATGTTTAGATCGTTTTAATTTGAGGAATGTAGTTATCAGTGAAGCAGAGTGTTCCTCCCGGCTGACCTAGTGAACAGGCCAGTTCAACCGCTCAGACTCTCGCTTCACAGCGTTGCACTACAACAAAACAACAACCTACACACTGTAGTTTTCACTGCTTTATCTTTTTTAGTATTGAATAGGTTTGGGCTGTATCCAGATTTTCATACCTTCATACCGTTCCTGTACCATACCAGGGTATACAGTGTTACTGGCAGTGCACACAAGGGGCTCTATTTCTTTCCAAATGCTAAAAAATATTGTAATTAAAAAAAATTAAGCATAGAACAAATTTAGGCAGCGGGGTGTAACGGTTTTCGTCGTCTGAAGAAGAGTAGTCGGACCAAAGCGCAGCGTGGTAAGTGTTCATGCTTTTTTATTAGAACAGAACACTATAACAATATAACAAGAGAAATAAATTAAACCGAAACAGTCCTGTAAGGTGCAAAACACTAAACAGAAAATAACTACCCACAAAAACCATGTGGGAAAAAGCTACCTAAGTATGATTCTCAATCAGAGACAACAATCAGCTGCCTCTGATTGAGAACCACACCCGGCCAAACACAAAGAAATACAAAACATAGAAAATGAACATAGAATGCCCACCCAAATCACACCCTGACCAAACAAAAATAGAGACATAAAAAGCTCTCTACGGTCAGGGCGTGACAGTACCCCCCCCCCCCCCCCCCCCATAGGGGCGGACTCCGGCCGCAAAACCTGAACCCATAGGGGAGGGTCTGGGTGGGCATTTCTCCGCGGTGGCGGCTCTGGTGAGGGACGTAGACCCCGCTCCACCTCTCGCTCAGCCCACTTAGGTGGCGCCTCTAGAGCGGGGACCCTCGCCCCGGACTGGGCACCCTCGTTGTGGGGCCCGGATTGGACACCCTTGTAGCGGGCCCCGGACTGGGGACCCTTGTTGGGAGCTCCGGACTGGAGGGCGCCTCTGGAGGCTCCGGACTGGAGGATGACTCTGGAGGCTCCGGACTGGAGGGTGACACTGGAGGCTCCGGACTGGAGGGCGTCGCTGGAGGGTCCGGACTGGAGGAAGACTCTGGAGGGAGGAGACGCAGAGACAGCCTGGTGCGTGGGGCTGCCACAGGGCCAACCAGGTTGGGGACACCTACAGGAGGCCTGGTGCGTAGAGGAGGCACCGGATGAACCGGACTGTGGGGGAGCACTGGAGCCCTGGTGCGCAGCCTTGGCACCACTCCTCCAGGCTGAATGCCCACTTTAGCCCGGCCCCTCCAGAGTGCAGGCACAGGTTGAACCGGGCTGTGGGGGAGCGCTGGAGATCTGGTGCTTACCACTCGTATCTCTCCATTTGGCTCAATGCCCACTTTAGCCCGGCATGGGCGGAGCGCAGGCATAGGATGAACTAAACCGTCCCAGCGCCCCGGAGACACAGTACGCAGAGCCGGCGCAGGATACCCTGGGCCGAAACGGCGCACCGGAGACCAAGCGCGCTGAGCTGGCACAATCCGCCCTGGCTGGATGCCCACTCTCGCATGGCACTTGCGGGGGGCTGGCATATAGCGCTCCGGATTATGAGCGCGCACTGGAGACACCGTGCGCTTTACCGCATAACACGGTGCCTGACCAGTACCACGCTGCTTCCGGTAAGCACGGGGAGTTGGCTCAGGTCTATCGCCTGACTCCGCCAATCTCCCCGTGTGCCCCCCTCAAATTTTTTGGGGGGGCTGCCTCTCGTGCCTGCTGCGCTGCCTTACCTCATATCGCCGCCTCTCAGCTCTCGCTGCCTCCAGTTCTTCTTTCGGGCGGCGATATTCCCCAGCCTGTCTCGAGGGTCCCTGTCCGTCCAATATCTCCTCCCATGTCCAGGAGTCCTGAACCCTCTGCTCCTCCATACCACGCTGCTTGGTCCGCTTGTGGTGGGTAGTTCTGTAACGTTCGACGGATGAAGAAGGAACGGACCAAAGGGCAGCGTGGTAAGTGTTCATGCTTTTTTATTAGAACAGAACATTATAACAAAATAACAAGAGAAATAAATGAAACCGAAACAGTCCTGTAAGGTGCAAAACACTAAACAGAAAATAACTACCCACAAAAACCATGTGGGAAAAAGCTACCTAAGTATGGTTCTCAATCAACGATAGACAGCTGCCACTGATTGAGAACCACACCCGGCCAAACACAAAGAAATACAAAACATAGAAAATGAACATAGAATGCCCACCCAAATCACACCCTGACCAAACCAAAATAGAGACATAAAAAGCTCTCTACGGTCAGGGCGTGACACAGGGATCTTGATCCAGGAGGGGATTGATTGCCTCTGCTGTAACCAAGAAGCTTGATCTTGCAAGCTAGCCACTTGCTAGCAAGTTAAGCAAACCAAATGCATAGCTGGAGCCCGGTTGCCACTAGTTATTGTAAAAATTTATGAAAGCAGAAATGAGCTTTTTGGACTTAATTTAAGGTTAGGGATAAGGTTAGCCATAGGGTTAGGCATAAGGGCATTAGGCATAAGGGCACAAGGTAGCTTAGCGGTTAAGAGCATTGCACCAGTAACCGAAAGGTTGCTTGTTCGAATCCCTGAGTGAAAGATGTGTCCTTGAGCAAGGCACTTAACCCTAAATTGCTCCTGTAAGTCACTCTGGATAAGAGTGTCTGCTACAAAGTAAGGTTAGCAGTATGGTTAGGTTTAACGTCACATTTTACAGTGTAGAAATAGGCAGGGTTTATGACTGGCTGTGGTAACTATTGACGACCCAGGAGCCCTGGGCTGGAGATCATTTAATTGGCACATCTTAGTTAACTTCTAGTTCTAAGCAGTGGCATAGCACAAACAGCCCAAGCTTCATACTGTCATTATGTCAAAATACCCTGGTATACTGTATATATGGTATACATGCCCAAGCCTAATATTGAACCTTTCTCTCTCTCACTTTCTCTCTCTCTCTTTAGGGCAGGTGTTTCCTGTGTTGGAGAGGATAGCAGGGGACGTGATACCAGACCTGTTGGTGGCACCCTCTCCTCTCTCGAGGAGGTGCCTTCCGGAGGGCTCCACCCTGCGACCCCTGCAAGAGAAACCCCTCCGACTCCCCTCCATGAACCTGACCGCCCATGGTACATCCTACCCACTTGTTCTGTCACTAAAGAACTCCACAGCAGTGTGTTCACAAACCACAGAAGCAAACCACATGACATTGCACATAGACAGACATATCTCTCACACACACACACACACACACTAATAAACTTGGAAACTAAAAGAGAAAGGATAGAGTAGTTATCAGTGTGTGGTTCTTCATGTTGGGTAACTATCTGTCTCTCTTTTCAGCTGGGGAGATTCCTGCTCCTCTAGAGTTCTCCGTAGCCGATCCTGTTCTTGACGTTCCCGAGTTTGAGGATGTAGGATCGGAGCTTCTGAAATTGGAAGCCCTAGAAATCCAGCCTGCAGACTTGGTGGAGATAGAGGGGTCAGAATGGGGGAATGGAGAATATGGTGACAACATTCCAGAGACAGTGCTTCTAAAGCAGGAGATTCTGGAAGAGGGGGAGGGGCTTCCAGAATTCGAGGACCACAGAGTTCCAGAATCAGAACCGGTGGTCGAGGTTCCATTGGAGGTTCGGGTGGAGTTTATCCAAGAATCTGTCCCTGCCTCCCCTTCCAGCCAGGACCCGCAGCCAGCGGCAGGGTAACACAACCAGCTAATTCTTACTCTCTCTCAAACGTACCTAATTCTTGCCTTAAAAAGAACACATCCAGCTCCCGTTCTCCACTAGAATAGTGTTCTATGTCATGTTCTTGTCCCTGACTGACCGTTCCACACCCCCACCCCTCCAGAGCTGAGGCAGAAGACGGCACCTATGAGAGCTGTGACAAAGCCAATGAAGACATGCCCTCAGCCAAACAGAAGGTCAAGGGTCAACCCACCAAGAAGAAGAAGGAACCAATGAGTAAGACACAGGAAACTAAGTTCTCACTCAGATACCATCCACCAGCATGAGAGTTTCCAGCTGTGGGTGTGAATCTGTGAGATGAGGTCAGATGTT
The DNA here is from genome assembly GCF_016432855.1 of Salvelinus namaycush. Classification (NCBI taxonomy): domain Eukaryota; kingdom Metazoa; phylum Chordata; class Actinopteri; order Salmoniformes; family Salmonidae; genus Salvelinus; species Salvelinus namaycush. Next base: position 26,206,732 of record NC_052314.1, read on the forward strand.
GAGTATGTGTGTACTGTATGTAATGTTATGTAGGCCAGTGTCTCTAGCAGTGAAGCTGATGTGTGTGCTTATCTTTTTTCTCCTATCGACCCTAGACAGACTGGCATTGCTACCGCTCTCATTGATTTGATCTTATCTAGCCATAACTGCATCCAATAAGATGAACTAACATAAAATATGTTTTCAGATGTCATCATGTTTTCTTAACTATTTATCTTCCTGTTATCTTTTCACAGACCCATATGCTGAGACTCAGCCTCCGGTAAGGAAGATTCTGGGTCTTTTGATTGGTTGATAGCTTAATATTTGACAATATTTGACCCAGGTCTGTGTTACACACGGTAAAAGCTCCTCTATCTGTCAGACACTTCTCTGCATCTATCCTGTGGGAATCGAATCACCCAGTAAAGATCTAATCAGACATGACCCTCGTCTTCCTATTGTTTTCAGACTAAAGGAACACCCAGGGGTGGCTGGTCTTTTAAGAAGCCTGCTCCGGAAACCCCAGAGGAGAAAGACCTGAAGAAGAAAGAAAAACACCATCTGGAGAAGGAGAAGAAAGAACAGAAAGAGAGAGAGAAGAAGAAGCAGAAAGAGAGAGAGAAGAAGAAGCAGAAAGAGAGAGAGAAGAAGGAGCAGAAAGAGAGAGAGAAGAAAGAAAATGAGATGAAGAAGTTTAAGGTAAGAAATCCTTAGAGGGGAGGAGAGTGGAATAGTGTTCTCGGTAGTAGAAACCAGTGTGATTTCATTCCTTCAAGATGGTAGATTAGCTGAACATCATGGCTACGTGGTAGTAACCTCACTTATCACAGAGCGATGTATTCACATGGTTAACTTTCCTTTTTGCGCAAAACTCCCAATGACGTCTATGAACGATTTTCGCAGAAGTCACAGTTGGATCTCAAGTCTAATTACTAAGGACAAGAGAGGGAGTGTGATTTATAGGAAACATCATATAACCCAAGTGTTGCTAGTACACACAGTGCACACTACACTACAACGCTCAGTAACACACAGATTAATACACAGGGTAATATCAACAGTAGCAGCCCCTTTAGCAGAGTATGACATTAATGTAAAGCCCAGCTGGATTAACAGATTTACATTGCATTCATCGCACTCTACAGTCAATACAGTATGTGACCGCTGAGATTATATTTTCACTGTGTGTGCATGCCTGGGTGCGTATGCAGATAACAGGTCAGGAGGAGGCTATATATCAGGCTACAGTGACGGTAGCATCTAAAGGACGTAAGAACGACCTGGCTGTGAAGAATAGGGACATCGTCAGCATCATACGGACCACAAACTGCCCCAAAGGAAAATGGCTAGCCAGGGACAGCACTAATACATGTAAGTTACACACCTACCTAAACCCTGACCTCTGACCTCTACACAAATACAGATGGGCATAAAATGAGTCAAATTGTTCAACATCTACAGTAGTTGCTTGATTGTGGGATTCCAGACAGGTTGTTGTGTTGTCATTACTTGAAGACCTACTGTATGTGAAAACGGTCTTGCAGGTGGATACAACATGAGTTATATGTGTTTACAAACTATCTGTGTGTGTGTAGATGGGTACATCTCAGTAATAGCAGGTGTAATCAGTGTTATATATCTATGTGTGTGTAGATGGGTACATCTCAGTAATAGCAGGTGTAATCAGTGTTATATCTATGTGTGTGTAAATGGGTACATCTCAGTAATAGCAGGTGTAATCAGTGTTATATATCTATGTGTGTGTAGATGGGTACATCTCAGTAATAGCAGGTGTAATCAGTGTTATATATCTATCTGTGTGTAGATGGGTACATCTCAGTAATAGCAGGTGTAATCAGTGTTATATCTGTGTGTGTGTAGATGGGTACATCTCAGTAATAGCAGGTGTAATCAGTGTTATATCTATGTGTGTGTAGATGGGTACATCTCAGTAATAGCAGGTGTAATCAGTGTTATATCTATGTGTGTGTAGATGGGTACATCTCAGTAATAGCAGGTGTAATCAGTGTTATATATCTATGTGTGTAGATGGGTACATCTCAGTAATAGCAGGTGTAATCAGTGTTATATATCTATGTGTGTGTAAATGGGTACATCTCAGTAATAGCAGGTGTAATCAGTGTTATATCTATGTGTGTGTAGATGGGTACATCTCAGTAATAGCAGGTGTAATCAGTGTTATATATCTATGTGTGTGTAAATGGGTACATCTCAGTAATAGCAGGTGTAATCAGTGTTATATCTATGTGTGTGTAGATGGGTACATCTCAGTAATAGCAGGTGTAATCAGTGTTATATATCTATGTGTGTAGATGGGTACATCTCAGTAATAGCAGGTGTAATCAGTGTTATATATCTATGTGTGTAGATGGGTACATCTCAGTAATAGCAGGTGTAATCGGTGTTATATATATGTGTGTGTAGATGGGTACATCTCAGTAATAGCAGGTGTAATCAGTGTTATATCTATGTGTGTGTAGATGGGTACATCTCAGTAATAGCAGGTGTAATCAGTGTTATATCTATGTGTGTGTAGATGGGTACATCTCAGTAATAGCAGGTGTAATCAGTGTTATATATCTATGTGTGTAGATGGGTACATCTCAGTAATAGCAGGTGTAATCAGTGTTATATATCTATGTGTGTGTAGATGGGTACATCTCAGTAATAGCAGGTGTAATCAGTGTTATATATCTATCTGTGTGTAGATGGGTACATCTCAGTAATAGCAGGTGTAATCAGTGTTATATATCTATGTGTGTGTAGATGGGTACATCTCAGTAATAGCAGGTGTAATCAGTGTTATATATCTATGTGTGTAAATGGGTACATCTCAGTAATAGCAGGTGTAATCAGTGTTATATATCTATGTGTGTGTAGATGGGTACATCTCAGTAATAGCAGGTGTAATCGGTGTTATATATATGTGTGTGTAGATGGGTACATCTCAGTAATAGCAGGTGTAATCAGTGTTATATCTATGTGTGTAGATGGGTACATCTCAGTAATAGCAGGTGTAATCAGTGTTATATATCTATGTGTGTGTAGATGGGTACATCTCAGTAATAGCAGGTGTAATCAGTGTTATATCTATGTGTGTGTAGATGGGTACATCTCAGTAATAGCAGGTGTAATCAGTGTTATATCTATGTGTGTGTAAATGGGTACATCTCAGTAATAGCAGGTGTAATCAGCGTTATATATCTATGTGTGTATAGATGGGTACATCTCAGTAATAGCAGGTGTAATCAGTGTTATATCTGTGTGTGTGTAGATGGGTACATCTCAGTAATAGCAGGTGTAATCAGTGTTTTATCTATGTGTGTGTAGATGGGTACATCTCAGTAATAGCAGGTGTAATCAGTGTTATATATCTATGTGTGTGTAGATGGGTACATCTCAGTAATAGCAGGTGTAATCAGCGTTATATATATGTGTGTAGATGGGTACATCTCAGTAATAGCAGGTGTAATCAGTGTTATATATCTATGTGTGTGTAAATGGGTACATCTCAGTAATAGCAGGTGTAATCAGCGTTATATATATGTGTGTAAATGGGTACATCTCAGTAATAGCAGGTGTAATCAGTGTTATATCTATGTGTGTGTAGATGGGTACATCTCAGTAATAGCAGGTGTAATCAGTGTTATATATCTATGTGTGTAAATGGGTACATCTCAGTAATAGCAGGTGTAATCAGTGTTATATGTCTATGTGTGTAAATGGGTACATCTCAGTAATAGCAGGTGTAATCAGTGTTATATCTATGTGTGTGTAGATGGGTACATCTCAGTAATAGCAGGTGTAATCAGTGTTATATATCTATGTGTGTGTAGATGGGTATATCTCAATAATAGCAGGTGTAATCAGTGTTATATATCTATGTGTGTGTAGATGGGTACATCTCAGTAATAGCAGGTGTAATCAGTGTTATATCTGTGTGTGTGTGTAGATGGGTACATCTCAGTAATAGCAGGTGTAATCAGTGTTATATATCTATGTGTGTATAGATGGGTACATCTCAGTAATAGCAGGTGTAATCAGTGTTATATCTATGTGTGTGTAGATGGGTACATCTCAGTAATAGCAGGTGTAATCAGTGTTATATATCTATGTGTGTGTAGATGGGTACATCTCAGTAATAGCAGGTGTAATCAGTGTTATATCTGTGTGTGTGTGTAGATGGGTACATCTCAGTAATAGCAGGTGTAATCAGTGTTATATATCTATGTGTGTATAGATGGGTACATCTCAGTAATAGCAGGTGTAATCAGTGTTATATATCTATGTGTGTAGATGGGTACATCTCAGTAATAGCAGGTGTAATCGGTGTTATATATATGTGTGTGTAGATGGGTACATCTCAGTAATAGCAGGTGTAATCAGTGTTATATCTATGTGTGTGTAGATGGGTACATCTCAGTAATAGCAGGTGTAATCAGTGTTATATCTATGTGTGTGTAGATGGGTACATCTCAGTAATAGCAGGTGTAATCAGTGTTATATATCTATGTGTGTAGATGGGTACATCTCAGTAATAGCAGGTGTAATCAGTGTTATATATCTATGTGTGTGTAGATGGGTACATCTCAGTAATAGCAGGTGTAATCAGTGTTATATATCTATCTGTGTGTAGATGGGTACATCTCAGTAATAGCAGGTGTAATCAGTGTTATATATCTATGTGTGTGTAGATGGGTACATCTCAGTAATAGCAGGTGTAATCAGTGTTATATATCTATGTGTGTAAATGGGTACATCTCAGTAATAGCAGGTGTAATCAGTGTTATATCTATGTGTGTGTAGATGGGTACATCTCAGTAATAGCAGGTGTAATCAGTGTTATATATCTATGTGTGTGTAAATGGGTACATCTCAGTAATAGCAGGTGTAATCAGTGTTATATCTATGTGTGTGTAGATGGGTACATCTCAGTAATAGCAGGTGTAATCAGTGTTATATATCTATGTGTGTAGATGGGTACATCTCAGTAATAGCAGGTGTAATCAGTGTTATATATCTATGTGTGTAGATGGGTACATCTCAGTAATAGCAGGTGTAATCGGTGTTATATATATGTGTGTGTAGATGGGTACATCTCAGTAATAGCAGGTGTAATCAGTGTTATATCTATGTGTGTGTAGATGGGTACATCTCAGTAATAGCAGGTGTAATCAGTGTTATATCTATGTGTGTGTAGATGGGTACATCTCAGTAATAGCAGGTGTAATCAGTGTTATATATCTATGTGTGTAGATGGGTACATCTCAGTAATAGCAGGTGTAATCAGTGTTATATATCTATGTGTGTGTAGATGGGTACATCTCAGTAATAGCAGGTGTAATCAGTGTTATATATCTATCTGTGTGTAGATGGGTACATCTCAGTAATAGCAGGTGTAATCAGTGTTATATATCTATGTGTGTGTAGATGGGTACATCTCAGTAATAGCAGGTGTAATCAGTGTTATATATCTATGTGTGTAAATGGGTACATCTCAGTAATAGCAGGTGTAATCAGTGTTATATATCTATGTGTGTGTAGATGGGTACATCTCAGTAATAGCAGGTGTAATCGGTGTTATATATATGTGTGTGTAGATGGGTACATCTCAGTAATAGCAGGTGTAATCAGTGTTATATCTATGTGTGTAGATGGGTACATCTCAGTAATAGCAGGTGTAATCAGTGTTATATATCTATGTGTGTGTAGATGGGTACATCTCAGTAATAGCAGGTGTAATCAGTGTTATATCTATGTGTGTGTAGATGGGTACATCTCAGTAATAGCAGGTGTAATCAGTGTTATATCTATGTGTGTGTAAATGGGTACATCTCAGTAATAGCAGGTGTAATCAGCGTTATATATCTATGTGTGTATAGATGGGTACATCTCAGTAATAGCAGGTGTAATCAGTGTTATATCTGTGTGTGTGTAGATGGGTACATCTCAGTAATAGCAGGTGTAATCAGTGTTTTATCTATGTGTGTGTAGATGGGTACATCTCAGTAATAGCAGGTGTAATCAGTGTTATATATCTATGTGTGTGTAGATGGGTACATCTCAGTAATAGCAGGTGTAATCAGCGTTATATATATGTGTGTAGATGGGTACATCTCAGTAATAGCAGGTGTAATCAGTGTTATATATCTATGTGTGTGTAAATGGGTACATCTCAGTAATAGCAGGTGTAATCAGCGTTATATATATGTGTGTAAATGGGTACATCTCAGTAATAGCAGGTGTAATCAGTGTTATATCTATGTGTGTGTAGATGGGTACATCTCAGTAATAGCAGGTGTAATCAGTGTTATATATCTATGTGTGTAAATGGGTACATCTCAGTAATAGCAGGTGTAATCAGTGTTATATGTCTATGTGTGTAAATGGGTACATCTCAGTAATAGCAGGTGTAATCAGTGTTATATCTATGTGTGTGTAGATGGGTACATCTCAGTAATAGCAGGTGTAATCAGTGTTATATATCTATGTGTGTGTAGATGGGTATATCTCAATAATAGCAGGTGTAATCAGTGTTATATATCTATGTGTGTGTAGATGGGTACATCTCAGTAATAGCAGGTGTAATCAGTGTTATATCTGTGTGTGTGTGTAGATGGGTACATCTCAGTAATAGCAGGTGTAATCAGTGTTATATATCTATGTGTGTATAGATGGGTACATCTCAGTAATAGCAGGTGTAATCAGTGTTATATCTATGTGTGTGTAGATGGGTACATCTCAGTAATAGCAGGTGTAATCAGTGTTATATATCTATGTGTGTGTAGATGGGTACATCTCAGTAATAGCAGGTGTAATCAGTGTTATATCTGTGTGTGTGTGTAGATGGGTACATCTCAGTAATAGCAGGTGTAATCAGTGTTATATATCTATGTGTGTATAGATGGGTACATCTCAGTAATAGCAGGTGTAATCAGTGTTATATCTATGTGTGTGTAGATGGGTACATCTCAGTAATAGCAGGTGTAATCAGTGTTATATATCTATGTGTGTAAATGGGTACATCTCAGTAATAGCAGGTATAATCAGTGTTATATCTATGTGTGTGTAGATGGGTACATCTCAGTAATAGCAGGTGTAATCAGTGTTTTATCTATGTGTGTGTAGATGGGTACATCTCAGTAATAGCAGGTGTAATCAGTGTTATATATCTATGTGTGTGTAGATGGGTACATCTCAGTAATAGCAGGTGTAATCAGTGTTATATCTGCGTGTGTGTATAGATGGGTACATCTCAGTTAGCCAGGTGGAGCTGGACATTAAGGAGATGTTGGAGCTGGGGAAGAAGGCTTCTCATGGCATCAGCCATAAGGACAGCAGTACTGTGGTAGAACAGGGAGGAGAGGTGGCCAGGATGGGCGGGAGGACTTCCAATCACTACCCACTACAGGACGATACAGGCAGCTGTAAGTACTCCGCTGTCCACAGTTATTAATTTAGTGCACATGCACACACGTCATATTGTGGATCCAAATGACATGTATCCCTTTCCTGCAGTCAATAACCAAAGCACCCTCTTTGGCCTCCTCATGGGTGGAATGTTATTCATATTTTTCATCATTAATAAAGATTATTTCAAAGAACCCGATGAAAATCTGGTGTTTCTATGTCAAACAATTGTGTTACATTTCAGTCTTCTGAGATGTATATAAAGTGTAATTTTGGATGCAAACTCAAAATGGAATACATTTCCACTTTATATCCGACATGGTACAGGTGTGTTCTGTTTTTTAAGCCCATAACCATGTGTGTGAGGTGTATACTTTTGTAGATTTGTTTAAGACTACCAAGGAACACTGCAGTAAAAAGTTAAACTGTGTGTGTTCTCCCTCAGTTACAGACGACAGTGAGGAGTGGACGTCTGATGACGATGAATCTCTCTCCTACCCCATTGAGGAAGATCCTACAGAGAGGTCAGTACACACTGCAACGTTAACTGTTTGAACAGGCATGTTTAGATGTGGGGACTATTCACCATTGGACTATTCAACAGGGGCCCGATCCCGATTTAGGAATTTACGTCTTTCCTACGCACATCTCAGTATTTGATATTCAGACTTAACTTTTTCAGTCACGTAATACGCTCTGCAGGTGTGGCTACCTCGCTCTCTCTGAATACATTACATTCAACCGCTGAAAACCCTCCCACTTGCTGGCCAACAGATTTTCTCATGGAGTTTCCATTCAATGGGGTTTTCAGTACATTTATCTTAAGCCATCCCTTTCCAGTGTACCTTTAATTCAAATTTTGTCGACAGTCTCAATAACATATACAGTTGAAATCGGAAGTTTACAAACACCTTAGCCAAATAAATTTAAACTCAGTTTTTCACAATTCCTGACATTTAATCCTAGTAAAAATACCATGTCTTAGGTCAGTTAGGTCAGTCAGTTAAAGTCACCACTTTATTTTAAGAATGTGAAATGTCAGAATAATATAATTATTTATTTCAGCTTTTATTTCTTTCATCACATTCCCAGTGGGTCAGAAGTTTACATACACTCAATTAGTATTTGGTAGCATTGCCTTTAAATTGTTTAACTTGGGTCAAATGTTTTGGGTAGCCTTCCACAAGCTTCCCACAATAAGATGGGTGAATTTTGGCCCATTCCTCCTGACAGAGCTGGTGTAACTGAGTCAGGTTTGTAGGCCTCCTTGCTCACACATGCTTTTTCACTTCTGCCCACACATTTTCTATAGGATTGAGGTCAGGGCTTTGTGATGGCCACTCCACTACCTTGACTTTGTTGTCCTTAAGCCATTTTGCCACAACTTTGGAAGTATGCTTTGAGTCATTGTCCATTTGGAAGACCCATTTGCGACCAAGCTTTAACTTCCTGACTGATGTCTTGAGATGTTGCTTCAATATACCCACATAATTTTCTATCCTCATGATGCCATCTATTTTGTGAAGTGTACCAGTCCCTCATGCAGCAAAGCACCCCCACAACATGATGCTGCCACCCCCGTGCTTCACGGTTGGGATGGTGTTCTTCGGCTTGCAAGCCTCCCCCTTTTTCCTCCAAACATAAGGATGGTCATTATGGCCAAACAGTTCTATTTTTGTTTCATCAGACCAGACGACATTTCTTAAAAAAGTACAATCTTTGTCCCCATGTGCAGTTGCAAACCGTAGTCTGGCTTTTTTATGGTGGTTTTGAAGCAGTGGCTTCTTCCTTGCTGAGCGGCCTTTCAGGTTATGTTGATATAGGAATCGTTTTACTGTGGACATAGATACTTTTGTACCCGTTTCCTCCAGCATCTTCACAAGGTCCTTTGCTGTTGTTCTGGGATTGATTTGCACCAAAGTACGTTAATCTCTAGGAGACAGAACGCGTCTCCTTCCTGAGCGGTATGACGGCTGCGTGGTCCCATGGTGTTTATACTTGCGTACTATTGTTTGTACAGATGAACGTGGTAGCTTCAGGCATTTGGAAATTGCTCCCAAGGATGAACCAGACTTGTGGAGGTCTACAATTTGTTTTCTGAATTCTTGGCTGATTTCTTTTGATTTTCCCATGATATCAAGCAAGGAGGCACTGAGTTTGAAGGTAGGCCTTGAAATACATCTACAGGTACACCTCCAATTGACTCAAATGATGTCAATTAGCCTATCAGAAGCTTCTAAAGCCATGACATAATTTTCTGGAATTTTCCAAGCTGCTTAAAAGGCAGAGTCAACTTAGTGTATTGTATGTAAACTTCTGACCCACTGGAATTGTGATACAGTGAATTATAAGTGAAATAATCTGTCTGTAATCAATTGTTGGAAAAATTACTTGTGTCATGGACAAAGTAGATGTCCTAACCGACTTGCCAAAACTATAGTTTGTTCATTAACAATACATTTGTGGAGTGGTTGAAAAACGAGTTTTAATGACGAGTTTTAATGACCTAAGTGTATGTAAACTTCCGACTTCAACTGTACATGGAGAGAATGGGTTCAGAATATAGGGATCAATGAAAGAATGCCATCAACTCGGCAGATTCAGCCCTACAGAAACCTATAGCTTGGTTCTCCAGATTTCATCCATGCAAATTCTGAAGGCAAACAATTAAAATTCTGAATAATGACACCGCTATTTATAGCCTATTTCACTGTGGAAAAGGGGCCGCAATACATGCCATGTTGATATGATTTTCAGTTTGCTACCGTTTCACATTTGTCTCCAGGGATCATAAGGAATAATCATCTAAAACAATTGCTATGCATATTTAAAATTCCCTTCTCCAAATGGATTGCTCATTTACCCAGCTCTTATCAATTTATACACAACAGTGCATGGAGAATGCTGTTATTTCTATTTGAAAAAATAAAGTAGATGCTTTTTCCACTTTTAACCGTCAGATTCGCACCGACCTTATTCATGGTTTCCTCGCGCGTAAAGGTGGTGGAATTATGAGGGAATTAAATCCAGGTCAGAATACAGTGTATCTGTAGACACACCTCCCTCTGCCACACCTTTTATTAGAGCTCCACCTGAATGAATGGCATGCTATTCTCATGCTTAAGTAGGCCGTCATTGTAAAGAAGAATTTGTTCTCAACTGACTTGCCTAGTTAAATAAAGGTAAAACATAAAAAATAAAAAAGTAAGTTTAAGGTCAGAATACGTATAGAGAAAAGCGCATAAAAAGGGAATCACGTTCACTTTACGCGTGCTTAACTCTGGTCGGAATCGGGGCCCAGGGGAGTGTTATGGTGAAGGCTATCACAGTGGGGACTATTGTCCTTTGATGTCAGGAACTTTGAATCTGCATGACACCACTATTCTCTTTTGCAGTGGCCACATCCAAACAATGTCCATGGCGGGTGAGTGAAACACAAAAGTCAAGCCACTAGGTTTCAATGATCTATCAATGAGCCATGACTGACCTCAGCTTCCTGCATGTCCTGCTTATCTTTTCTTCCCCTTTCTAAATACCTAAAATACCTTTGGCTGATTACATCTGTTATTGTTTACATTATTGTGTGTGTGTTTACTTCCTCCAGGAAGCAGAGAGTTTAGCATCCACCACCAACAAACACACAATGACACCACCATAGATGGAATGGATATGCAGTGAGTCATGCACACACACAGATAATAAGACAAGGAATTTAATAGTATTAACAATATTCTATCCATTAGCTAGCATTTCTCCCTTCTGATGTCTGTCTGTTCTGCAGGGTGAAACACGAAGCACTTCAGAAGCTGGCCACTTTCTTCCACAAACCTGTTGTAGAGGAACCCATCAGGAGGTACATACAGTATAATTGCACACACACACAGATGAAGGTAAAGGTGAATGAATGTTTCCTTTGATGCTTACCATCTCCCTTTCTTCTCCTCCCATCTCTCTCTTTCTTCTCCTCTCCCTACTCCCCTTCTGTTTCTTCTCGTCCCCATCTCTCTTTTAACCTCTCCATCTCTCTTTCTTCTCCTCTCCCTACACCCCTTCTCTCTCTCCCTAATCCCCAACTCTCGCTTTACCCACTGTCTCCCTTTGAGAAGACCTGAAGAACCTGAACCGATCAGTAAGTGAAGAGCTACGTATGGATTCTGTGTACTACACATTCCACACATCAGGCCTAGTCTTTGGGCTGGTTAGCCAGACGCAGATGATCCATTTAGCATGCCTTTCTTTCATAGTCCAGGAGAGTTTCATTTGGATCCAGGAAAGCAGCCAATAAAGGTTGAGAGAATGCTGTTGGGATTTATTGAGTTCAATGAAAGGAATCCACTGTCTACATCTGACACACTAGTGTGGAAAAATACCTTCACGTTTAAAACATCATCCTTTTTTACTTGCCAGACCCCGTGGATATAGAAGAACCAGTGTACCCGTAAGTAGGAGAGGAAAAAAATGTCACATTGTGTAATCTGTTGTCAGACTAGTTTTCTGGGCTTTGATTGTGAATGTCATTGTGTGTGTGTGTGTGTGTGTGTGTGTGTGTGTGTGTGTGTGTGTGTGTGTGTGTGTGTGTGTGTGTGTGTGTGTGTGTGTGTGTGTGTGTGTGTGTGTGCCTGTCTACCATGCATGTGTGCTTCTATGTAGATGTAAAGTGGAAGCAGATTTGGAGCTTCCAGACATGATTCTTCCTCCTCCTGGCCTGTTTGCAGACAACAATCAATGACGCTTAGTAGACTACCAACTACCATCTACAGGTAAAAATTATACTTTACATTAGTCAGCTATTAAGAATCATTGATCAGTCTGTCAATACCAGTAGGCTATTGATCATGCATTGATGATGTCTGCGTCTGTTCTCTCTTCTATGAGCAGTTGGAGAGCAGAGGAACAACGGCAACATGGTATGTTGTCGAGTGCCAGTCATCTCCATGACAATCACTCAGATAACAGAGACATGAAGGATCGTTGTTTGGACAACCTGCAATTGGATGGCCTATTTCTCTGTTATAATATTGTTTAAGCCAGGATTCATTCCGAGAGCTCTAGTCAACAATGCAGATTTTTAAGGCAATGTTACCGTCTTTGCGGAGTCCGCATTCAAGATAAATGCTGCAGATGTCGACTCAATTGGAAATGATCTTTAAAATGTCAATAACGCTATAGCGTTTCAGATTGAATTTCTTGTTTTGATGTCCATCCAGGGTTATGGAGGATGAGATGAAGGATACAGACAGAGAGCAGTTCTGTTTATACGAAATGTTCAATAGTTTTATACAAAGACAATTATGGGATACCATGCATAGTGTAATGTCTGTTTGCAGGTGTTTGCATTTGGCTAGATGACAAATCAACAGTCTGTATCCAGCTACTGTCTGTGTCTAAAATGACACAGCCTATTCCCCATGTAGTGCACTAACTTCGACCTAAGTGACACAGGGTTAACCACATAGGGCTCTGGTGAAAAGTAGTGCACTACACAGGGAATAGGATGCTTGCCATACTGTATGAGATGTCTGGTTTATATTCCCTGTGTATTTCCCATTAAGTATTAGAGAGAGGGAAGTAATTTGATGATGTAACCTTTAGTTGAAGTCCTGTTCATTTAGCTACCAGCTCTGCTAGTTGTGATCTGGCGATTTAATAAAAAACACAAATCAATCAGTGGTCTAGTGTATAGGTCAGTTTAATTGTGTTTGACAATAAATACTCAGTAAAGTGCAAATCAGAACAGCAACGCCATGCAATGCATATCACACAGAAAAGCACACCTCAGACGGAGAGGAAGAGGTACATTTCGCTCTCACGCACACACAGACAGAAGAGAAGAACACTTTGGTTCCAGAAGTCTGGATACGGTGACAACACACCTTAACCCTTGGAAAGAGGTACACCTTACACAGACAGAGTGGGTTTTATAACTTGAAGTAGTATGTGTGTGTAAATAACAGAATATCGGGTCATTGCTGTGAGTAATTGCATGAGTGTAGCAGCAGGAAGGAGAGTTTCTCCCTGACCTTGTAGCAGCTACAGTCAGACACAGTGTTCAAAACATTAAGAACCTTCCTAATATTGAGTTCCACCCCTTTGCCCTCAGAACAGCCTCAATTCGTCGGGGTATGGACTCTACAAGGTGTCAAAAGCGTTCCAAAGGGATGCTGGCCCATGACTCCAATTCTTGTGTCAAGTTGGCTAGATGTCTTTTGGGTGGTGGACCATTCTTGATACACATGGGAAACTGTTGAACATGAAAAACCCAGCAGTGTTGCAGTTCTTGACACAAACCGACACGCCTGGCACCTACTACCATACCCCGTTCAAAGGCACTTAAATCTTTTTTCTTGCCCATTCACCCTCTGAATTGCATACATACAGAATCCATGTCTCTATTGTCTCAAGGCTTCAAAATCCTTCTTTAACCTGTCTCCTCCCCTTCATCTACACCAGTGGTCACCAACCTTTGAGTCAAGATCGCTTTCGCAAACTAAAAGCAAGCCAAGATCTACTGCTCAAATATTATTATTACATTACTTTAAAAAAAATAATAATAATAAAAACAGCTCTATAGGAATGGGGTTTGTGCAGTAGGCCTAATACATTATCGCAGCATATTGGCTATATGCCTGGTCTGCCAATATTGTTCTTCTCAGACCATATTATATTTCAAAACTTGACCTTTGATAACATATCAGTTTTGCAGCACTTGCAAGGCACAGCTGATCATAAATTATATGGTACAGCACTTGCATCTGATGTCCATGGTGCTTTCAAGACAACTGTGAACTCGAGGGGGGAAAAACGAGGTCAAATCGTGACGTCGGTGATCTTGAGGTCGGAGCTCTAGAAAGATGCGAGTTTCCGACTAGGAATTCCGAGTTGGATGACCGTTCAAAAACATTTTCCCTAGTCGGATCTCGATTTTCCAGAGTAGTTGTCTTGAACAGAGCATTATTCTCAGTGGAGGGAGGAAGAGAGCCGCAGCGGGTCCGCCTTTCACGGTCACTGCTCTCGGTGAGACAGACCAAAGAGACACCGTCTTCCACCTGATGGTGAAACTCGAGCCGCATCTGCCTCATGCACAAATTCATGCGGTTCCTATGACCAGAGAAAGTGAAATATTCCTCGATATTAAAATAGACACGACGCTAATAATAATAAAACGCAGGACTATCGATACACTTGGCTACTAATTGCAGCGCGAGTGGAAAAAGGGAGAAGAGCGTTTTATGTTTTGTAATAGTGTTCAATAAAAGCAGGGTTGACAGTGCTGAATGAAAACCAACACACTCATAAAAACTGCAGCGCTTTGCTGTATTCTTTTACAGTCCCTCTGTGGTCGTGGTTTTAAAAGTTATTCAATCTTACCGAGGCTAGTATCAAACGTTTTTACTGTGGCCGGGGAGGCTCTGTACGGTCATTTGAGCTATTCGATTGTCAGCACAGTAGGCGCACTCGATTTAGCAACAGATCTCCCGGTCCGCTTGAATCAAGTGCACCTACCACCAACAGCACAACACACACAAAATCAGGCCTGGCTTTTCTACTGAAATGTTTGGTGACCTACAGAAATGGTTGGTGACCACTGATCTACACGGACTGAAGTGGATTCAACAAATTACATCAATAAGGGATTATAGCTTTCACCTGGTCAGTGTGTCATGGAATGAGCAGGTGTTCATAATGTTTGTACCCTCAGTATGTATGTATATCGCAACTATGGGATATGCCAGTTTATCTGGTACACCACCCAGTTCACAAAAATTGATCGCTCCTACAGACACGGAGTCACATGGCTGTGGCTTGTCATATAAAAACAGGCATTCAGTTACTGTTCAATTGAACGTTAGAATAGGCAAAACAAGTGACTTAAGTGACTTTATCTCAGAAACGACCGCCCTCCTGGGCTTTTCACGCACAACAGTGTCTAAGGTTTACAGAGGATGGTGCGACAAACAAACAACATCCAGACAGCAGCAGCCCTGTGGGTGAAAACAACTCGTTGATGAGAGGTCCAAGGAGAATGGCAACAATCGTGCAAGCCAACAGGTGGGTCAGAAAACAAACTCGTCGATCCTTGTCACGGATGGGCTATTGCAGCAGAACACAACACCGGGTTCCATTCCTATCAGCTAAAAACAAGAAGTGGCTCAGGTGGGTACGCGATAACCAACACTGAACAACCGAGGAGTGGAAAAACATCCCCTGGAACTTGTCAGCGAGTTCAGTTGACTTGAGTGGCCAGCGCAGTCCCCAGACCTCAACCCAATAGAGCATCTTTGGGATGAGATGGATGTTCGCAGCATGAATGTACTGCATCCAATCTGCAGAAACTGCATGGCGCCATCGCATTAGCATGGACCAACATCCCTGTGGAATGTTTGACACCTTGTAGAATCCCCCCAAATATTCAGAAAAACAGACTACTCTCTCAGAATAGAGATGTGAAAACAGAACTGCTGCACAGGACAAATGACAAGGAAACAGAAGGAAAGAGAGGTTTAGTGTCTTCTTTAACTGGCCCAACAGAGGTCTACAATTCTCTCGGCGCAACACACACTACTGCAAATATACACAACAAACCAATAACTCCAGAGGGAGGGAAGGAAAGAGAGAGAGATACAAATGATTCTACATTTAATAACAAACCAAACAGACCACCATCATGGTACCAGAACAGACCAGAGAAACACACACACACACTAGCATGCATCAGATCAGCAAGAGCCCAGCCCTCACTGGCTCCAGCAGAACAAGAGACACAGACAGGAGTCCGGAAGACTATATACTGTAAACCATTTGACAATTGGTAAAGGGAGATTTGTTCCAGTGTTCTGTCATATCTATTCCCTTTCCTCCTGTATCTTTAGTTATATTAGTCAGAACTCTAATCTCATTGGCACAGAAACTACAGTACTGTATGTCTTCTCCTGACCAATCCCTGGCAAGCTCCTGTCAGTCCTCTCCTCTACACACATACAGAACAGTCTGCTTGCCATTCCGTTTCTGCAAACAAAACAGCCACCAAGCTAGAAACAACGCGTTAAGGCACCTGGAGAAAGGTTCACTACAGATACACTTCCCTCCCTCCTCCTCCGTCAGTTAGCATCAATACTAACTAATCCACAGAACAATATTGCCAGTCAGTTAGCCTCCACTCTCCCTCTCTCTCTACAACCTCTCATCACCTAAAATCTCTTAAGTCCGTATATAATTCTCAAACATCAGCAGTGCTTCAATACTCAATATTCAGTACCACACAGAGCCTATAAAACAACCTCTTTAAAATAAATAAGAATATGATATCTAAATAATAATAACAATCCTCTCTTTAACTTCATTTCTGGTATGTTACAATCAACAGCTACTACACTACTCAAAGTGATAGTAATATAAATATATATGATAAATATGGATAACAAAATCTGTGTCGTTACAAAAACCATATAAAACCATATATAAAATGCTCAGTGTGTTTGTTCTACAGTGACGGCTATTCTGGAGCTGATTGGAGGTTGAGAGTAGTCAGGGAGGCGTCGTTTATCTGTAAACAAACATTATTGCCGCATTTACATGCTAGTCAGAACTAGGAAACTCAGAAATGTCCGACATGCTAACTGGTTGAACGCTGCACGTGCATAACTGCAACCAGTTAGAAATGTCAGTTTCCTAGTTTCGACTAGCACGTGAACGCGCCATATGAGAGCTACAGTAGATTTGACTTAACACAACTTTGCCCCAACAAGTGAGACCTCTAACCTTTCCCACGGCCAGACTGGCTCTGGCAGACTGGCTCTAGACCAGGGATGGGCAACTGGTGGCCCGCGGGTCGCATGGCCACTTTTGTAGGCCCGCAGATCAATTCCTTCCGCTGTCAAGACTAAACTAAAATGTTTATAAATCGCCAAATCTTGCTTAGGGCCTCCAAAACGCTGACTGCATGTGTGTGTATGGATGTGGGTAAGCAGTCACGCGAGCCACCGCACCCCCTAATGATGAGTTCTGATTTTTTGTGGCCCCTACCCCCATCAAAGTTGCCCATCCCTGCTCTAGACAGACAGGAAGCCTAATCAGAGATCTACGATCAGTTTATCTTGCCTAGCCCAAACCTACAACACCAGGAGGGAACAACTGACCCTAGATCTGTGGTTAGAGGCATGTCTGCCCTGCAGTAGTCAGTGTTCTGCAAAATTAGGTCAGGATCACACCAATATAAAACTGTCTAAATAGGCTCAGGGCAGTGTTCTGTTTCAGATGGTTATGCAGGCGGGACCTGGAGTTTTCCGGACTATATGACATTGACCAGGAAAAACTCCAGGCCCCTAGTTACCCAGCGGGGGTTTACCCTCTCTAGCGGGCCAGCGTGGTGATGAGACTGGCACACATCTCAAAGAAGTCCATAGTGTGGCTGCCCTGGCGCGGGGTGGGGGTGGAGGTGAGGAGGGCAGCGCTGGAGCACAGCGACCCAGGCAGAGAGGAGCTGAGCTTGGGGAGATCCACGGCAGGACAGGCTGAGTCCACACTGAGTCTGGGTCTGTGGAGCCCTGCAGTGGAGCCTGACCTCTGGGGGGTGGAAGAGCCCGACTTAAACCCTACTGCGTCCATGATGTCATCTGGGGGAGGAGAGATTAGTGTTTGTTTCCGTCATTACTCATCTTCTGCACTCAGTAATACCTTGTAAAAAGAGGAAACTCTAAATTCTGTTGTCAGAATTAACCAGATATCAACAAGTCAGTTTCCTGTTATAAATATGTTGTGTAGCTGGCGTACCGTCAATGCTTTTGAAGTCCAGCAGGTAGGATCTGTTGTCTACTTGGTACAGCTGGAGACACATCTTCACCAGGTTGCCTGTTACTGGGTTCTTCCTCCGAACACGCAGGTGGTACGGGTTCACCACCTAAACACAACACACATTAAAAAGGTGCAATATGCATAAATCGCTCCGCCATTTCCTGGTTGCGAAAATTCAAAGTGTGCTTAATTTATGTTTATGTGACAAAACGATGTATAGTGTATAGGATCATTGTACCATCTAAACCACTGTTAAATATATTTTCAATAACCAATAACATTGTATTTTAAGCTGTTTGGAGACTGTGTACAAAACCGAAAGTTGTACAAAAATGGCACAAAAAAAAAAAACACATTTAAGACCGGGAAGCATAGAAAAAGCACACATAGAACCAATCTACCGCTTCTTAGACTTGCTTTCAATGAGGATGACAGATCAATAATTTCTATGTGAATTTGGTTGGGTTGCCTAAAATGTTACATATTGCAGTTAACATGTATACACACACACACACCTTAACATGTACAGTGATATAAACTCAGCAGAAAAAGAAACGTCGTCTCACTGTCAACTGCATTTATTTTCAGCAGACTTAACAAATGTAAATATTTCTATGAACATAACAAGATTCAACAACTGAGACATTAACTGAACAAGTTCCACAGACATGCGACTAACAGAAATTTAATAATGTGTCTCTGAACAAAAAGGGGGTCAAAATCAAAAGTAACGGTCCTTAACCGGTGTGGCCACCAGCTGCATTAAGTACTGCAGTGCATCTCCTTCTAATGGACTGCACCAGATTTGCCAGATCCTGCTGTGAGATGTTACCCCACTCTTCCACCAAGGCACCTGCTCCCGGACGTTTCTGGGAGGAATGGCCCTAGCCCTCACCCTCCGTTCCAACAGGTCCCAGACGTGCTCAATGGCATTGAGATCCGGGCTCTTCGCTGGCCATGGCAGAACACTGACATTCCTGTCTTGCAGGAAATCACGCACAGAACGAGCAGTATGGCTGGTGGCATTGTCATGCTGGAGGGTCATGTCAGGATGAGCCTAAAGGAAGGGTACCAAATGAGGGAGGAGGATGTCTTCCCTGTAACGCACAGCGTTGAGATTGCCTGCAATGACAACAAGTTCAGTCCGATGATGCTGTGACACACCGCCCCAGACCATGACGGACCCTCCACCTCCAAATCGATCCCGCTCCAGAGTACAGGCCTCGGTGTAACGCTCATTCCTTCGACGACAAACGCGAATCGGACCATCACCCCTGGTGAGACAAAACCGAGACTCATCAGTGAAGAGACCTTTTTGCCAGTCCTGTCTGGTCCAGCGACGGTGGGTTTGTGCCCATAGGCGACGTTGTTGCCGGTGATGTCTGGTGAGGATCTGCCTTACAACAGGCCTACAAGCCCTCAGTCCATCCTCTCTCAGCCTATTGCGGACAGTCTGAGCACTGATGGAGGGATTGTGCGTTCCTGGTGTAACTCGGGCAGTTGTTGTTGCTATCCTGTACCTGTCCCGCAGGTGTGATGTTCGGATGTACCGATCCTGTGCAGGGGTTGTTACATGTGGTCTGCCACTGCGAGGACGATCAGCGGTCCGTCCTGTCTCCCTGTAGCGCTGTCTTCGGCGTCTCACAGTACGGACATTGCAATTTATTGCCCTGGCCACATCTGCAGTCCTCATGCCTCCTTGCAGTATGCCTAAAGCACGTTCACGCAGATGAGCAGGGACCCTGGGCATCTTTCTTTTGATGTTTTTCAGAGTCAGTAGAAAAGCCTCTTTAGTGTCCTAAGTTTTCATAACTGTGACCTTAATTAACCTGTTAGTGTCTTAACAACCGTTCCACAGGTGCATGTTCATTAATTGTTTATGGTTCATTGAACAAGCATGGGAAACAGTTTTTAAACCCTTTACAATGAAGATCTGTGTTATTAGTTATTTGGATTTTTACTGAAAGACAGGGTCCTGAAAAAGGGACGTTTCTTTTTTTGCTGAGTATATAAACATACACACGGTGCATTCGAAAAGTATTCCGACTTTTTGCACATTTTGTTACATTACAGCCTTATTCTTAAATGTATTAAATACATTTTCCCCCTCATCAATCTTCACACAATACCCCATGACAAAGCAAAAACAGTTTTGAAAATTTTGCAAATGTATTATTATTACTGAAATATCACATTTATATAAGTATTCAGACCATTTACTCAGTACTTTGCTGAAGCACCTTTGGCAGCGATTACAGCCTTGAGTCTTCTTGGGTATGACACTACAAGCTTGGCATACATGTATTTGGGGAGATTCTCCCATTCTTCTCTGCAGATCCTCTCAAGCTCTGTCAAGTTGGATGTGGAGCGTCGCTGCAAAGCTATTTTCAGGTCTCTCCAGAGATATTCGATCAGGTTCAAGTCCGGGCCACTCAAGGACATTCAGAGACATGTCCAGAAGCCACTCTTGCGTTGTCTTGGCTGTGTGCTTTGGGTCGTTGTCCTGTTGGAAGGTGAACCTTCATCCCAGTCTGAGGTCCTGAGCGCTCTGGAGCAGGTTTTCATCAAGGATCTCTCTGTACTTTGCTCCATTGATCTTTTCCTCAATCCTTATTAGTCTCCCAGTCCCTGCCGCTGAAAAACATCCCCACAGCATGATGCTACCACCACCATGCTTCACCGTAGGGATGTATTGGCCAGGTGATGTGCGGTGCCTGGTTTCCTCCAGATGTGACGCTTGGCATTCAGGCCAAAGAGTTCAATATTGGTTTCATCAGACCATAGAATCTTGTTTCTCTAGGCACCTTTTGGCAAACTCCAACCGGCGGTCATGTGCCTTTTACTGAGGAGTGTCTTCCATCTGACCACTCTACCATAAAGGCCTGATTGGTGGAATGCTCCTGAGATGGTTGACCTTCTGGAAGATTCTCCCATCGCCACAGAGGAACTCTGGAGCTCTGTCAGAGTGGCCATCGGGTTCTTGGTCACCTCCCTGACCAAGGCCCTTCTCCCCTGATTGCTCAGTTTGGCTGGGTGGCCAGCTCTAGGAAGAGTCTTGGCGATTCTTAATTTCTTCCTTTTAAGAATGATGGAGGCCACTGTGCTCTTGAAGACCTTCAATGCTGCAGAAATGTTTTGGTACCCTTCCCCAGCTCTGTGCTTTGACACAATCCTGTCTCAGAGCTCTACGGACAATACCTTAGAGCTCATGGCTTGGTTTTTGCTCTGACTTGCACTGTCAACTGTGGGACCTTATATAGACAGGTTTATGCCTTTCCAAATCATGTCCAATCAATTGAATTTCCCACAGGTGGACTCCAATCAAGTTGTAGAAACATCTCAAGGATGATCAATGGAAACAGGATGCACTGAGAAGGGTCTGAATACTTATGTAAATAAGGTATTTCAGTTTTTTATTTTTAAGAAATTTGCAAAAATGTCTAAAGAAATATTTTCGCTGTGTCATTATGAGGTATTGTGTGTAGATTGATGAGAATACAAAATGTTTTTGATCAATTTCAGAATAAGGCTGTAACGTAAAAAAAATGTGGAAAAAGTCAAGGGGTCTGAATAATTTCCGAATGCTTTCCACACACACAGCCTCACCTTCCAGTCATACTGTAGCTGTCTCATAGCCCTGTAGACCTCAGCCATGATGTCATAGGGTCTGCTCTGACTCCTGATGCCCAGATGCCACTTGGCTTTCTTCACTGCCAGGGGTTTGGCTCTGGTGGTGTTCAGGGCATCCAGCGGGCAGCGCGCCTACAGACAGACAGAGAGGAGAGAATCTTTATTATCCCCAACAAGCAGTCATAAATATATGAGGACAAGACTTCATGCAAAACTATACTGCCAATGTTGCATTTGCTACATCATCAAGAAGTGAAGAAGAGAAGCAAGAAGCACATCATCAAGTGTTTACACTTCAGAGATATTGTATCTGATTGTATATACTGTAAACATAGTACATAGAATAGAACCAGGTAGAAATAATTGCCTTGGGGCTGTCTACCAGCAGGGGGGGCATCCTCTCTGGGTGTGGTTTGACCCCGGGGGGCAGTGACATGCCATCCTCCATGAAGGAGCCCTGGGGAGGGCTGGAAGCCAGGTAGAACTCACTGGCCTGGGTCATGATGCGCCGGTTGTCTATGATCAGATGGTACGCTACTGCTAGCTGGTCCTGGAAGAGACAGAGGGAGAGAGTAAGAGAGAGGGTGAGAGAAGAGGGGGAGAGGGGGAGTGCGTACTGTATGACTAAGCGTGTGTGCGTACATGCCTGTGTTGCGTGCATACCTGAGGGTCTCCGCTGTACAGGCTGGACATCACCTCAGACTCGGTGCTCTCAAACTTGTCACACACCTCTCGGACTGCCTCCTCATCCAGTATGGTGGAGTCATAGGAAGGGTCCTCAGGAAACAGGTAGCCTGGCAGGTCCTGCTTAAACCACTCATGTTCCCTACACATACACACGTGTGAACGTTCACACACGCGCACACACACACAAAGTAACAGTTACTATCCATTATTCTTCTATTCTTTTGCTCTGGACCAACCTTCAACCACCACAAACAAGCTTTTGGTTAGGTTTGCCAGTTCTATTAATCACATTAAAAACATAAGCATCATCATCAGTAGGGAAAGTTAGAGGTCAGGGGTCACCTAATGTCTTTAATGGTAGCCCTCTTGAGCGGGTCGACCTGCAGCATGAGCAGCAGCAGGGAAGCGACGGGGCGAGTGAGGTATTCTGGCATATAGAAGACACCCCCTCTGATCTTCTTAAACAGCGTGGGAACGTGTTCGTCATCAAAGGGCAGAGTCCCACACAGCAACGCATACAGGATCACCCCACTGCTCCATATGTCCACCTCAGGACCAGCGTATAACCTGTGCACAAAGCAAAGAATACACGATCACACCATAACATGTAGCCTACGGTATCAACCTAAGGATCTGCGTACAGCCTAAACATGCACACACACACCTTCCGGAGATGACTTCAGGAGCCGCGTAGTTGGGAGATCCACAGCTGGTCCTCAGGAACTCCCCGTCTGACATCATGTTTGACAACCCTGTTGACCAGAGCAAATCAGTTTTTCAGCATTATCTTCAAATGACAACCTTACCTAACCTTACTGTCCAAACAAACACAAGTTACTATATTCTGTCTTCCCTCTCTCTCTCCCTTCCCCTCTCTCCCTCTGTCGCTCGCTCTCCCTCCCTCTGTCTCTCTCACTCCCCGTCTCCAGTTTAAGGTGTCGGTATATTCTAAAACACAAGTGGTTTGGTTTGACATTTGCTACTGCTGATAGTGGTTATGGCTTTGTGGACAACTCAATTTGTTATGTATATGTGTGTGTGTGTGTGTGTGTGTGTGTGTGTGTATGTGTTCTCTATCGTGCATGTGTGTGTAGTGTACCGAAGTCAGCTATTTTGGCGTTCTTGGAATGGTCCAGCAGTACATTCTCAGGTTTGAGGTCTCTGTGCACCACCATGTGTCTGTGGCAGTAGTCTACACCGGAGATAATCTGCTGGAACAACCGGCGAGCCTCTTTGTCTTCTACCTACACACAACATGAGGTACAGATTAAGAGGTTAGGAGATTATTCGTTTCTAATGTGACTACATGCTTTCACTATGAAAAATGGCACCATAAAATGGCCTGTGTCTATATCAATCAATCAATCGGACAACTGCAGGACAGGAGTGCGCTACTCACCAGATGGCTTGTTTGATTAGTTTTTGGATCTATCGACCGACGGCCTGTAAGGTCCGGAATGATATATCCATATTTTGTTTTGTTGTGTTTTGACATCTCCTTTTGTTTGGGTATTCGGCCCGGCTGGAAGCTTCAATTGCTGGAGAACACTGAATCCAGCAAATATCTATTTGAGGATCAACCATCCATCAATTCTTAAGTAACAAGTATCCTCACTGTATAATGCTGAATAGTTTTGTTGATATATTTCAATGTTAAACAAATTACTTTAATCATTAACACTACAATTAAAATGGCTGCTGTAGTTGTGGCTATTTCCAGCGATGCAAAAACTGATGTCAAGGAAAATGAGACCTGGAACAAGGTTGTGGGTTGAAATGCCCCAAAGGAGACTGTTTTACCTCTTTTTATCACAGAGAGGGAAATCCTGACAAAGGAGGAGGCCATAGCCAACCCCATTAAGGAGCTCTACCACAGTTCTCATACAGGAAATTAATCCAAACCACTTGAGGTCGGTACAGAGAGTATGTGCACTCTGGCGTATATATATTCTCAGTAAGGAAACAAGGGAAAAGCTTCTGATAAGAGGAATAACAGTCAGAGGAAAACATGTTGTGTTCAAAGAGAATAATCCATTCAGGTTGAAGTTGCACATGTCTGACCAGAACTCCATTCAAGTTACAATTAAAGAACTACCTGAATCAGCAGACGATATGTCTCTCACTATTATTGGATTATATCGACCACCAACATCTGATATCTCGTTTTATGACCATCTAAATGCCATGCTTAAAGAATGGGATCATAAGGAGATTATCTTCACGGGCGATTTCTGAGAAAAAAAAACTTGCAGGAAAAAAAACTCAAAGAGATCAGACTATTTCAACCTGACTCAAATAATACAAGGTCCAACCAGAGTAACACAGTCATCCCAGACTCAAATTGATCTGGTGTTTATTAACAGACCTGATCAAATAATTAAGTCTAGTAACTAACCAACTGGTATAACTCACCACAATGTTACATTGGTGATTAGAAAGCTCACTAACAAGAGATGTAAGAACCATATTAATGTGCAACAGTACCATAAAAAAAATCCAGAAAAGTAAACAGAGTTAACTACGATGCAGCTAGAAGTCAAATTGACTGGTCTGATCTGTTAAGCAATGAAGACCCAGAGTCTGGATACAGAACATTTCTGTCAGCTATTGACAAAGTGGATACCTCTTTTACTAGGAAATTTCAACGTAAGCCAAGACGGAAAACCTCTCTACCATGGCTCAACGAGGACCTCTGGAGAACGGGATTTCTCCTTGAAAAAAAGCACTGAAGTCTGGTAAGAATGATGACAGACGTATATTTGCATCACTGAGAAATAAGGTGGTTAGGAATATAAAAAAAGCAAAAGCTGAGTTCTTTCTTAGAGTGATCAATGAAGCAAAAGGAAATGGCAAAGTGATTTGGGAAAATCTCAAACTACCAGGGAGAGGAGCTGAAAAGTTAAAAAACATCCTGAATTAAAGGTTCATGTGATTCTAATTTAAGACTCCAATTTCATATCCACCACCTTTAACTATTTTTTTGTGACGCTGTCAGGGAACTGGCTTAAAGATTTTCAACCAAGACCACAGTTCTCACTCCCATATGTAATAATAAACCAATATTCAGAATTACTGAAATCTCAGCGTCAGCAGTGGACAGCATTATTAGCTTCTTCAGGAGCTCTAGAACAAAATATGTATTTGGTCTAGAAACTGTGTTCATGAAGAGACACAAATATTCTCTGATTACCCCTACTGTACATCTAGTTAGTCTGTCCATCAAATATGCGTTCTTGGAAGTCTGCTGCAGTGATACCCGTTTTAAAATCTGCTGACCCAACACTGGTGGAAAATTATCAACCTAAGCATTCTTTCAGTGCTATCAAAAGTAGCTGAAAGACGGGTGGCTGATCATCTGACTGATCACCTCATTCAGGGCAACTCCATACATCAAATGCAATTTGGATTCAGAACTAACCATTCTACCGAAACAGCCAATTGCTATTTTCTGGAGTGCATTAAATCTAAACTGGACATAGGTGGTGAAGTCAGCGCAGTCTTTTTGGATCTTAAAAAGGCCTTTGATACTGTGTATCATGAAGTCCTCCTATCCAAACTATCCTCCCTTAATGTGTCCACTGAAGTTATTAGTTGGATGTATTCCTATCTGACAAACAGAAGTCAAAGGGTTCGTTTGGGGGACACTCAGTAGGACTCTCTTTACTATAACATTGGGGTCCCACAAGGGTCAATATTAGGCCCCCTTCTGTTTACCATCTATATAAATGATCTCCCACTTGCTTGCCCACAAGTTAACATGCAGATGTATGCAGACTATACAGTTCTGTATGTACACTCAAAAATAATAGACAACTAGTTGTTAACAAATTAACTGAAGCTATGGTACATGTTTCTAAATGGATGACTAATTCTTGCCTGCATTTAAATAGACAAGACTGTTTGTATTTACTTCTCTAAGAAATCCATTGATTCTTCCCACCGAGCTGTTGTTGTTAATGGGGAGAATCTGAAAGTTGTGTCTAACTTCAGGTATCTTGGTGTCATTTTGGACTCCAAATTGACACGTAAGAAACATGTGAAGGTGGTTAACACGGTCAAGTTTGGATTATCCAACTTTAGGTTTATAAAACATTTCCTTCCTCTGGAGGCCGCCAAACTACATATGCTGTGATCTTCTCACATCAGAGATATTGCCTCACATGCTGGTCACAAGCAAGAGCTACTATTCTGAAACCAATTGAATCACTCGACAAACAAACACTTAAGATTTTTGATAACAAACCAAACAGTTACCACCATTGTCATATAATTTACAAACATCATTTATTAGTCTGGATAGCTTTAAGCAGTATGTAGATGCAAATCTTGTCTTTAAGATCCTGTATAGTCTTGCCCCTCCACCCCTATGCCGGCATATCATGCTCAAGGAAAGCACCTCCAGGATAACAAGGGCAGTAACTAGAGGGGATTGCGTTGTCCCTTTTCGACACAGTAAAATTGGCCTTCTCTGTTAGCGCTACAATATACTGGAATGCAATGTCTATGGACTTGAGAAGCTGCACTGATTATTGTACTTTTAAATTTGAATTGAAAACATGGCTAAATCTATCCAAACCTGTACACACGAGTTATTTGTGGTTCCTCATATGTAAGACGACAGTTGATGATAGTGTTGTTGTTGTCGTTAGAATTATATATGATATATTATTGGATGTAATGTATTTGTATTTTGTATTGTTTTAGTGAGTATTTGTATAATGGCTGTGTAATTGTCCATAGCTGCCTTGGGACTACGGGTGCAAATTAGCTTTTGGCTAACCCCGGCACATTTACATGGGTGTTGCATTATTGTAATATTGATGTTGATTAATGTGCATTGTCCCCTGTAAATAAGTCAAACAAACAACCAGACAGTCAGTCATTCAGTCAGTCAGTCAGGCTTCAGTCAGTCAGAGGTATGTCTCACCCGTCCGTGTTTGCAGATGTAGTCAAACAGCTCTCCTCCTGAGACATACTCCATCACCATGAAGAAATCTGTAGGAGTACTGATCACCTGGTACCTAAAAACACACCACACCACACACACAAACACATATATCTTACAGAAGCCAATATGTCTGCCATAGCTCACAATGTCACTGTGGCCTAACCCTAAAAATAACATGGAGAGAGAGACACCTGGAAAGGGATTTACCCAAGTAGGAATTATAAACTTTTATCTTCTTAACCAGTTTTCAGCTAACCGGAGCAAACTGATTCCTTGTGGGAGAGAGAGCAAGCAAGAGAGGTGGGAGACTAGAAACGTGGGAAGGGATTTACCCAAGCAGGAATTATACATTTCCATCTTCTTAACTAGAGATTTCCTCTAAATGGAATTCCTTGTGGGTGTGTGGGAGAGAGAGGGGGGGGGGGGGGGGGGGCGCCTGAGGCCCATAGTAAACAAACACAGTGTGTGTGGGTATGTGTGTGGGGGAAAGAGGGGGGGGGGGTGCTCCTGAGGCCCATAGTAAACAAACACTGAGTGTATGTGTGTGGGGGAGAGAGGGGAGGGTACTTCTTAGGTCCATAATAAACAAACACAGTTTGCATGCGTTATCCTCACAGTTTGATGATGTGAGGGTGTCTGAAGAGTTTGAGGTTCTGTATCTCTCGTTTGATCTTGCCCACCACATCCAGACTCCTGATCTTCTGTCTGTTCAGGATCTTCACTGCCACCTTATGACCTGTCAACTGGTGCTCTCCAACTAACACACACACACACACACACACACACACACACACACACACACACACACACACATGAACCAACTGGAATGTCCAAAGTTTGTCAAAAAAAAGTATAATAATATGTAGTGTGTTCAACTGCTGTAGGCTACAGGTCAAATATTAAAAACAGTTGAGTCTTTTCCTCTGTTGCCAAGGTCACACAGACTACACTGAGGTAGATGCTATGCTCAGCTAAACTTTCATTGCCTGATAAAGAACAAAACCCTAGCTGTTTCAGAGTAGTCAACAAGACATGATTCATCACTATTTTTACATTACTGGACTAGCTATATCTATCTATTCACAACAATAAGAAACGTAGATAACAAACCGGTAAGCAGGGAAAACACAACATACCAATTACAGTAAGCCTAAAGCCATACACATAGATTACAAGGTGAATCAATCAAGTGTGTCTGTCTGATAGTCTGTCTGTACTCTGTAGCTCATGGTTAGTCAGTCTAACAATTTAGCAATATTGTCTGTTTGCTACAATGTAGCAACACTTATTGTTGGCTAGTTCCTGGTTACACACTGTCACACTCATGTCTCGAATCAAACACAGCTCCTGTAGTGCAGGGGGGAGAGGAGGAGGGGGGTCTGAATTCTACAAGGTCACGTTGAGACTGCTAGAAAATAGGAAACTTGACGAGGCGTTCTAGATTCTCATTCTGTCCATGCCATTGTATGTTTTACATGATCGGGGAACATTGGTGATGATGAGCACTATTAAACTATAACGTTCATGTTTATTTTCATTTAAAAATGTCCTTTCCATAGCCATATAGGGCAAGTTTAAATGTCAAACGTTACTGTCACTAGCAAAGTCAACCTCCAACATTCACTGGCGGTCAGACGATACAATTATGTGTGACCTGTTTGTTTTTACACCATCATTGTTGTCGAAGGTAATTATGCATGCTTAGCCTATCATTACTGATAAGAAGGAGTGGACAGGCTAGCTAGATATGTTGCTGGAATAATTCACCTTTCAACAAACCTAAACCACATTCTCTACATATCAACCGAGACAACGTTAATCTAGCCTATTCGTAACTACGCAGCCACTGCTACGCATTTTGCGTAGCTATTTAAATAGTCCGCCGCAAAGTTACAATCAATAACAACAAATGTTCCCACGACATGACTGTTGACAAGCACGCGACTTAACTCTTTACTTTGCCGAAGGTGCCGACGCCCAGAGTGTCTCCTAGGAGGTAATGTCCGATCTTCACTCGGCCGCCTTCATGTTTCTGCTGTCGTTCTGCCATCTTTACCGTTCAGAACGTTACACCGTTCCGGTAGGCTCGAGCTGGCTGTCTACACGGTGCGCGGGACCGCGGTACACTAGACCTGTGCGTTCAGTTCGCTTGAACGTTTGCTACGTTGCGGAACGGTTTGTACTGAACGACACGTTTCCACAAAACGTTCTTGAACAGACTTTGAGGTACATTTGCTACCGTTTGGTGGTTGTGGCTTGAAGCAACGAGTGACGTATTTAAAGGGCAGTGGCCATGCTGACAGCGATCCCCAAACCCTCTCTGTTTTTTAACTGGTGATTCAGTACAGCACCGTTTCCGTTTAATTGAGCGTCCCAGAATGTAAAAATGTATTGAACGCAGCCCTGGGTTTGGGAAAACCTGCACTAGACAAGGCAACATCTATCCTATCGAACACCGACTGTGTGGTCTACAGTACAGCTCCAGTTGAGGGGAGGAGGGGTGTGGGGGTTGTGTAGGTAAAAACATGACATGAGCTTTTAAACATTCCAAACAGATTAACATTCCATATGGTATTTAGTCTCAAAGTCTGCACACTCACCAATCATTTCAGCGATTACAGTATGCTCCATTGGCTAAAGTAGGCCTATAGGCTTAAACCTATATATTGGGTCAGAATTCTATTACAGAACAGGTCACTGATGCTAGGCCTAATGTAGGCCCATTCATGTGACCTGTTATTACAGATAATGGCCTATATACTACACATCTACAGTATTATTAGTGGGCTGAATGTCTCACATTGGTGAGAGGCACAATCCCAAACACTACTGCTGTTTTTCATTATTCTTCCCCTCTAATCAGGGACTGATTCAAACATCAGTACTCTGTCCAGATTGGAGAACAGGGGTTGTTTCTGAACCGAGCACTGTATTGGTGAGAATTATATATTTTTTATTTCCCCTTTATTTAACCAGGTAGGCCAGTTGAGAACAAGTTCTCATTTACAACTGCGACCTGGCCAAGATAAAGCAAAGCAGTGCGACAAAAACAACAACACAGAGTTAATCATGGAATGAACAAACGTACAGTCAATAACACAATAGAAAAATGTGTACCTCTACTGGGTGTAGTTAAGTATTTCCACCACCACTAGATGTCAGACAGAGCACAGTGCTGATCCCCTGGCCTCATTGGTGTTGATCAGTCACACACTTTCATGCCTGGGATCGCTGCCCTTCGTGTTATGTCTATGAGCCTCACAAACAGACTGAAGACAACACAACTC
Organism: Salvelinus namaycush; assembly: GCF_016432855.1. NCBI lineage: Eukaryota > Metazoa > Chordata > Actinopteri > Salmoniformes > Salmonidae > Salvelinus > Salvelinus namaycush. The sequence continues at coordinate 26,237,488 of NC_052314.1, forward strand.
AACGTCAATGACAGCCAGACAAACTGACAGACAGACTGACCGATGAAACTCTCAATATGCAGACAGGGAAAAAAAACATATGCTTATTCTAAACTGAACTCTACACAGACAGACAATATCTATTTTGGCTTCAACAACTTTACAGTACAACGCCAGAGACCACATCATGAAGTTTGGACATAATGGCTAAGAAGGTGTTGGACAGAAGAGACAATTGGGGGCCTGAATACCGCCAAATGGTGCTGCACTGAGATCATTGGAGGTGTGCTGAAGGACAAGAGATATTGAAGAAGGGGTTGTGTAGCATCCTTATTGCATTGCAGTGCTCAAGGCGTCACTACAGACCCGGGTTCGATCCCAGGCTGTGTCACAGCCGACTATGACCGGTAGATCCATGAGGTGGCGCACAATTGGCCCAGCGTCGTCCAGGTTAGGGGAGGGTTTGGCCGGCCGGGATGTCCTTGTCCAATTGCACTCTAGCGACTCCTTGTGGCAGACCGGGCGCCTGCAGTCTTACGGTGTTTCCTCCAACACATTGGTGCGGCTAGCTTTGGGTTAAGTGAGTAGTGTGGCTTGGTAGGGTCGTGTTTCGGAGGACACATGACTCTCGACCTTCGCCTCTCCCGAGTCTGTAGGGGAGTTGCAGCGATGGAACAAGACTGTAACTACCAATTGGGGAGAAAAGAAAGGTTCTAAGTGCACACACAAAAAAAAGCCTATTTACTCTGTTCCATTTGATCCACTGTCTCATCAGCCCAGCCAGGCATTTTATTAACTTGATCTCCACTATAAAAAACATCTAGACTTTATCTCACATTTCTTTTAAACTAACATTTAGTTTTCAACGGTGGCGATTTATATAAACCTTTCTGTCTGTCTGTCTCCGACATTTGCAACATTGTTTTCATATTCAAATTCCATCTCCAACTGTCCCATAGTAATGAACGTGTCGAGAGTCGGGACGAGACAGACAGGCAGGCAGCGTTTCTCAGCCAGTCGAAATCATGAATCAGCTGGCATTATTTTTATGATTATAAAGAAATGTCAATAGAAAAAAGGTCAAACGGAAGATGTGCAGCTAGTTTGCAGTCTTTCCAGATTCAGTTTGAAGTGATTGTGTTAGCTGTGTTGTTGGCTACAATAGTGTCCTGACGAGGGAGCACATTTTCTATCCCGGGCGAAATGTATCCAAATAAATCTCTCTAGAAAACAGCTTAAACAAATGCAAATGCAGCTACTTTGCTGCTATTCTGGCTGCACTTTTTTGACGTGACTGTATGTTAGCCGTAGTTGGCTAGCTAGCAAGGGATAAGAACGTTGCCAGCTGGGTCGCGTCTCTAGCAACCGAACCGGTAGAACGAACGACCAGCAACACTAGATTTGTGTCGGAACTATATCTTGTGGAAGGATGAAATAGTATGAATAAATGACTCAAAATAAATAATAAAATAAGAAAATATGTCAATCATTGTTTGAATATGTTGGTAACCCGTTGTATAAAAGTGATAATGCCCTCGAAGCCGGTGTTTGGAGGATATACTTAATCTCTGGCCTAACAACACCCGTGCCAATATATCCTCCAAACACCGGCTTCGAGGGCATTATCACTTAAATCAAGATACATATAGATGATTTGCACATGATTTGGAAAATTCAAATGTAGGTACAATTGACTTGTACTGGATTGTCCCAGGTGGCAAGTTACTCCAATGGAAGGGGGGCATGTTAAACCCAATTATTGCACACAGAGTGAGTCCATGCAACTTATTAAGTGACTTGTTAAGCAAATGTTTACTCCTGAACTTAGTTAGGCTTGCCATAACAAAGGGGTTGAGTACTTATTGACTCAAGACATTTCAGCTTTTCATTTTTAATTAATTTGTAAACATATCGAAAAACACAATTTCACTTTGACATTATGGGCTATTGTGTGTAGGCCAGTAATCCATTTAATATTCAGGCTGTAACACAACAACATGCGGAAAAAGATAAGGGGTGTGAATACTTTCTGAAGGCACTGTATATACATATAAAGTGGGTAAAACAGCTTGCACGTGTACTGTCTCCTTCTTCTAGATGGTAGCGAGGTGAACAGGCCGTGGCTCGGGTGGCTGAGGTCCTTGATGACCGTTTTGGCCTTCCTGTGACACCGGGTGCTGTAGATGTCTTGGAGGGCAGGCAGTGTGCCCCCGTCGAGCTTGACCTCACACCCTCTGGAGAGCCCTGTGGTTGTGGTCGGTGCAATTGCCATACCAGGCGTCGATACAGCCTGACAGGATGCTCTCAATGGTACAAAGCCAAATTTCTTCAGCCTCCTGAGGTTGAATAGGCACTGTTGCGCACTCTTCACCACATAGTCAGTGTGAAAGCACCATTTCAGGTCGTCGGTGATGTGCATGCAGAGGAACTTGAAGCTTTTGACCCTTTCCATTGCGCCCCCGTCGATGTGAATGGGGGCGTGATCTGTCTGCTGTCTCCTATAGTCCACGATCAGCTCCTTCGTTTTGTTGACGTTGAGAAAGAGGTTATGTTTCTTGCACCACTCAGCCAGGACTCTCACCTCCCTGTAGACTGTCTCGTCGTTGTTGGTAATCGGGCAGACGACACACTATTGAGTCCTCTGCAAAGTTGATGATTAAGTTGGAGACGTGTGTGGTCAAGCAGTCATGGGTGAATATGGAGTACAGGAGGGGGCTGAGCATGTTGAGGATCAGTGTGGTGGAGGTTTTGTTGGCTACCTTCACCACTTGGGGTCGGCCCTTCCATGACCCAGTTGCACAGGGAGGGGTTCAGAGCCCCGACTACAGCTCAGCCCTGAGCTTAGTGGTGAGCTTGAAGGGCACTAGGGTGTTGAAGGCTGAGCTGTAGTCGATGAACAGCATTCTTACATAGATATTTATCTTGTCCAGCTGGGATTGGGCAGTGTGCAATGGTGATTGTGTCGTCTGTGGATCTGTTGGGGCGGTATGCAAATTGTATTGGGTCTAGGTTGTCAGGTAAGATGAAGATAATTTACCTACCTTGAATTTGACTGCTTTATTTAAAAAATATATTTTTTCTCTCTATACAAGTGGATTATTTATCTTTAGGCTCCCATAATGGTATATACTGTATATCTACCTCAAAAATCGTTTTGTTGGAGAGACTTAAAAAAATTTGATCAGACAGAGAAAAAATGTGTTGATCAAGAGTAGTAGCAACCAGGGAAAGTTAGAAAACAAAATTGTGACAAAGTAGTTTCTGTGTGAATTACAAGCGTGTACATTAGGGAACACCAAACCAAAATGTTTTAAAACATTTGGCAAACAAATTGGAAATGAAAACGAACATTTTTTTTTGACACATTCAGACACACCCATTTCACTCCATTTCTGGGCGTTTTCTTCCGTTTCATGCCAACTGGACATGACCCAGATATTTGGCCGATGGTTTTCTCCATCAGTATCACAATACTGTAGGCCAGAGTAGCAGTTTTATTTATTTGGTTGTGTCACGTTCCTAACCTGTTTTCTGTTATTTTTGTATGTGTTTAGTTGGTCAGGGTGTGAGTTGGGGTGGGCATTCTATGTTTTGTGTTTCTATGTTTAGGTCACTTGTAATTAGCCTTATATGGTTCTCAATCAGGGACAGGTGTTTGACGTTTCCTCTGATTGAGAACCATATAAAGGTAGGCTGTTCACACTGCTTGTTTGTGGGTGATTGTCTTCCGTGTCTGTGTCTGTGCACCACACGGGACTGTTTCGTTTGTTCGTTCGTTTGTGTCATCTGTACCAGTTCATGCGTTCTTCGTGTTATGTAAGTTCGTTTGTTCGGGTCTGTTTGACTTCGTTTATTATTTTGTATATTCTCAAGTATGTTTAGTTTTCGTCTTGTTTAATAAATATTCATGTCGTATCACAACGCTGCGTTTTGGTCAAATCCCTACTCCTCCTCTTCGTCTGAAGAGGAGGAGGACAACCGTTACAGGTTGCCTGTTTTGCATGTTATTTTGGCATTCATTTGTGTCACATATCAGTTTGCAAACAATGTAAATATACAGTTGAAGTCAGAAGTTTACATACACTTAGGTTGGTGTCATTAAAACTTGTTTTTCAACCACTCCACAAATTTCTTGTTAACAAACTATAGTTTTGAAAAATCGGTTAGGACATCTACTTTGTGCATGACACAAGTCCTTTTTCCAACAATTATTTACAGTGTCACGTTCTGACCTTAGTTCCTTTTTTATGTCTTTATTTTAGTTGGTCAGGGCGTGAGTTGGGGTAGGCATTCTATGTTGTTTTTCTATGTTTTGTTCTGTTGTTATATTTCTATGTGTTTGGCCTAGTATGGTTCTCAATCAGAGGCAGGTGTCAGTCGTTGTCTCTGATTGGGAGCCATATTTAGGTAGCCTGTTTTCTATTGTGTTTTGTGGGTGGTTGTTTCCTGTGTTAGTGTTTGCACCATACGGGACTGTTTCGGTTGTTTGTTTGTACTTTTGTTATTTTGTTCAGTGTTCTGTGGATTTATTAAATATCTCATTATGGACACTTACCACGTTGCACATTGGTCCGATCCTTGCTACTCCTCCTCAGACGAAGAGGAAATCCGTTACATACAGACAGATTATTTCACTTATAATTCACTGTATCACAATTCCAGTGGGTCAGAAGTTTACATATATATATATACAGTGGGGAGAACAAGTATTTGACACACTACCGATTTTGCAGGTTTTACTACTTACAAAGCATGTAGAGGTCTGTAATTTTTTATCATAGGTACACTTCAACTGTGAGAGACGGGGGGTGGGCATTCTATGTTTTGTTCTATGTTTTGTATTTCTAGGTGTTTGGCCTGGTGTGATTCTCAATCAGAGGCAGCTGTCTATCGTTGTCTCTGGTTGAGAACCATACTTATGTAGCCTCATTCCCACCTGTGCTTGGTGGGTAGTTGTTTTCTGTGTTGTGTGTTTTCACCATACAGAACTGTTTCGTTTGTTCGTTCATGCTCTTTGTTATTTTGTTCAGTGTTCAGTTGATTTATTAAAATTACATATTATGGACACTTACCACGCTGCGTATTGGTCCGATCCTTCCTCATCTTCCCAGGACGAGAATCGTTACAGGCGAACTGCAAGCCTCACAAAGCAATCACGATTTTGCGTCCCCTGCCTGCTGTTCAGTGGAGAGGGTGTGTGATCTAAGTCTGGGTTTAAGGATTTTAAACATCTATCTGAAAGGGTTTCTTTTCCAAGCTTAAAAGGATAAACATTCACACACAACACCATGGGCCAGAAAAGGTTGAATACGTTGGCCATGCTGTCAATCCAGCATGACTTCTGCCCCACATTCAAAACAACCGAAAACTCAGAACTGGTAAATCTCAGACTTCAATGCATTCAAGACAACTGGGAACTTGGGAAAAAAACGAGCTTGGACTGGGAAAATACGTTTTGAACGGTCATCCTGAAGATCATTGACGTCATGATTCGACTTTGTTTTTCTCAGAGTTCCCAGTTGTCTTGATAACACCATAAATCCAGAGAATGCCAGACTTTGATGACAAAGTTTGCCCACAAAAAGGACCGCCACGCCACGTTCAAAATATGTATTGTATACTGCTACATAAATTATGTAATATTCCAGGGAGATATGTATACTGTAGCTAAGAAAGTAATTCTAAGTGTATGGTGTGCAGTAAGCTGTTAGTAGCCTATTTTTGCTAAAAATGTGGGGCTGAAAACAGGTGGGCCTCTGCCCCACCTGCGCTGAATGACGGGTCGCCACTGATGCCATAGTTTGTACATCTCAAGTGTTATATTGCTTATATAGGTCTATCTCATTAGTCTCTTAGTCATCATTTTAGGGAATGTTGGAATTATTTCATTGTTTTGCCCACTTTGTGTATTATAATTAGCTCATGTGCTTTTCTTCGGGAGGAGGGGATACTATATAATGTTGTTGGGTCTGTAACCAGTGACACAGTCTCTTCCCATTCAAATATTTTTGGTCAACAAAAACATCAGTAATAGACCCATGTAATTCCAGTTGATATTTCAAGGGTTCTTTATGTTGCGCAATGTGCTGTCTTGGCGCTGGAATATTGTATATAAAAGTGGATCCTCTTGATTGTATTTTCGTTCCTTTTTAGACGACACAGGCCTAATTAAATAATCAAATGTTGTGTAGTGGCTTTGCTGACATGCATCTAAACAAAATGGGTTGAGTTTGCCCCACCAAGATGTACATGTTAACATCGCCACTGCACTGTAGTAGTGACAGGGGGCCCACAAACGCCCTTTCATGATGTGCTCTGTGTTGGCCTCTCTGTAACCACCGCTGGGAGCAATGTCGGACTGCTCTTTATCCAGGTCCAGAGAAAGTTTTCTAGCAGGAGGTCTGGAGCTTATTACTGGGCTGTAGCAGAGAGAATATAAGAGGGCTGAGAGGAGGGGGGGTTGATAAAACTACGGTCTCTCTCTCTGCGCTCAGAGCGCTATTTTCTGCCAGGCTTTGAAGCGGACTGAGAGAGGGGAGAGGGAGAAGCAGGCTTCATTCATTATAGCGCTGTTATACAAGTTTACCATCCCTAAAGCGTGGACCGGACAGACGAAAAGTTTTTATCCAGGATCTGAAGAGGCGACTTCAGTGGAAAAGTCAAACGTTTCTATAGTAGGCTAAAATACATGTTTTATTTGTTTCGGACGAGGCATCGCATCGTTGCAGCACTGATACGTTTGCAGAACCTCTTCTTAGTTGGGAAGTTAGTTTCACATAGTTGGCTACTCAGTGACATTCGCTTCTTTTCGTGTGGAAGCCCTGGCGGACTAAATAACGTGATTTAGTTTGTGTTTAGCACACTTGTGGGATTTTAACTGGAGACGGAATTCTTACATGCAACAGTATTTTGTATGAGAAAGCCATGGCACAACAGAGCAGAAACGGAGGAACTTCATTAAACAACAACAACGGCATCGATAACACCAAGAGGAAACTGTTGATAGGACTGGACCTCTTCTGTCTGCTCCTAGGTGAGTTTCAAAGACATATTATGCCCAACTGTAAACACATGAAATTACTTGACAGCACCGAATGCTCTATAACGTGACAAGAACGTGACAATACTGCCACACAGTAATGCCACCAGGGAAAAGTGCGGGCTATAACAAATTGGACAATTACATAACATATTCAACACGGTAATGGGTGTGACCAAATTGTATAAAACTGCGCTCACTATAATGTACTATCAGTGAAAACAGAACAACTGTCAGTGTGTTATAACAGAGAGAGAGAGAGAGAGAGAGAGAGAGGCGGCGGGAGTGGGTACGCAACCCTGAGCAGAGAAAGAGAGGCGGCGGGAGTGGGTACGCAACCCTGAGCAGAGCGAGAGAGTGGACACAACTGCGTCCAATATGTCCAAAGGGACATACTATATTTCAAATAATGTAATATGTTAACATACTATATTTCAAATAATGTGTTTATGTTAACATACTATATTTCAAATAATGTGTTTATGTTAACATACTATATTTCAAATAATGTAATATGTTAACATACTATATTTCAAATAATGTAATATGTTAACATACTATATTTCAAATAATGTAATATGTTAACATACTATATTTCAAATAATGTGTTTATGTTAACATACTATATTTCAAATAATGTAATATGTTAACATACTATATTTAAAATAATGTAATATGTTAACATACTATATTTCAAATAATGTTAACAACCTGCACCATGTCCACCTAACACACTCCGTTAACGTGATCAGAGTCAGACCGTGAAATAGACGTCAGACAGTGAGAACCAGGACCATGGGACTACGTTTTAAGTGCCACTGAGAGAGAACACATTGTGGTTGTTGACATGGTGTGAAGTGGTCAGCCAACATGGCATATGGTGTCCTAAAGACCACTGTCTGACTGAACAAGACTCTGACTCTGAAAATTAACCTAACTCAATTTATTAAGTTGCAGTTAAGTCAAATCGTTTATAAATGTTATTAACTCTAGTTAATAACAGTTTTCAGAGTCTAGAATTGGATATTAGATTATCCCAATTAACAGTGGGAAAGGTGTAGACTTTAATGCTGCTTATGAGCCCTACCCAACGCAGACTTTTAAAAATCAGAAAAATACAAATAGTAACACAAGGAATAAAATACACAAGAATTAAGATATATACAGGGAGTACCAGTGCCAGATCACTGTGCAGCTATATACAGGGAGTACCAGTACCATATCACTGTGCAGGAGTATGAGGTATGTGAGGTAGAAATTTACATGAAGGCAGGGTAAAGTGACTAGGCATCAGGATAGATAATAATACGAGTAAAATAAAGAACAAAGTAGCAGCAGGAAAGGATGCGTGTGAAACTGTATGTATGTGTGTGTGGCATTGGCATGCGTGTGTGTTCTGTGTGTGTGTGTGTGTGTATGTAGTGTATGTGACTGCATGGTGGTTTGTGTGAGAGTGTCAGTGTAGTGTGTGTAAGTGAGTGTATTAAATAGTGTATATACTGTATAGTATTGTGAGTGTGCACAGTCAGTGCAAGATAGGGTCAATGCAGATAGTCCGGGTAACCATTTAGCAGTCTTATGACCAGGGGGAAGAAGCTGTTCCGGAGTCTGTTGTAACGTTAGCCGCGATGTTCCAGTACAGTGTTTGCTGGATGGAAGCAGAGTGAACAGTCTATGGCTTGGGTGGCTGAAGTCTTTGTAATTTTTTCGGGCCTTCCTCTGAAACCGACTGATATTTGTATTTGTATTTATTATGGATCCCCTGGCAGCAGATACTCTTCCTGGGGTCCAGCAAAATTAAGGCAGTTTATACAATTTTAAAAACATTACAATACATTCACAGATTTCACAACACACTGTGTGCACAGAGGCCACTACTCCACCACTACCACATATCTACAGTACTAAATCCATGTGTATGTATAGTGAGTATGTTAACGTGTGTGTGTGTGTGTATATGCATGTGTCTGTGCCAATGTTTGTGTTGCTTCACAGTCCCGCTGTTCCATAAGGTGTTTTTTATCTGTTTTTTAAAATCGAATTTTACTGCTTGCGTCAGTTACTTGATGTGGAATAGAGTTCCATGTAGTCATGGCTCTATGTAGTACTGTGTGCCTCCCAAAGTCTGTTCTGGACTTGGGGACTGTGAAGAGACCTCTTGTGGCATGTCTTGTGGGGTATGCATTGGTGTCCGAGCTGTGTGCCAGTAGTTTAGACAGACTGCTCGGTGCATTCAACATGTCAATACCTCTCATAAATAAAAGTAGTGATGAAGTCAATCTCTCCTCCACTTTCAGCCAGGAGAGATTGACATGCATATTATTAATATTAGCTTTCTGTGTACATCCAAGTGCCAATCGTGCTGCCCTGTTCTGAGCCAATTGCAATTTTCCTAAGTCCTATTTTGTGGCACCTGACCACACGACTGAACAGTAGTCAAGGTGCGACAAAACTAGAGCCTGTAGGACATGCCTTGTTGATAGTGTTGTTAAGTTCTATTATAGACAGACTTCTCCCCATCTTAGCTACTACTGCATCAATATGTTTTGACCATGACAGTTTACATTCTAGGGTTACTCCAAGCAGTTTAGTCATCTCAACTTGCTCAATTTCCACATTATTTATTACAAGATTTAGTTGAAGTTTAGGGATTAGTGAGTGTTTTGTTCCAAATACAATGCTTTTAGTTTTAGAAATATTTAGGGATAACTTATTTCTTGCCACCCACCCAGAAACTAACTGCAGCTCTTTGTTGAGTGTTGCTGTCAATTCAGTCGCTGTAGTAGCTGACGTGTATAGTGTTGAGTCATCCGCATACATAGACACTCAGTGGCATGTCGTTAGTAAAAAGTTTAAAAAGCAAGGGACCTAAACAGTTACCCTGGGGAATTCCTGATTCTAACTGGATTATATTTGAGAGTCTTCCATTAAAGAACACCCTCTGTGATCTATTAGACAAGACAAGTAACTCTTTATCCACATTATAGCAGGGGGTGTAAAGCCATAACACATACGCTTTCCCAGCAGCAGACAATGATCGATAATGTCAAAAGCTGCACTGAAGTCTAACAAGACAACAATACTTTTTTCACCTCTTCCATACTGACTTCAAAAGTGCACTTCTATACTTGGATGTGTAGTGTCAGCGTCTGTTGCTGGCATGTCATCCCTAAATTTGTTTATCTTGCCAATGAAAAAGTCATTAAAGTAGTTTGCAATATCAGTGGGTTTTGTGATGAATGAGCCATCTGATTCAGTGAATGAAGGAACCCAAAGCTTTTTACTATCATTCTTTATATAATTTATCTTTGTTTCATAGTGTAGTTTATTTTTTATTGAGTTTAGTCATATGATTTCTTAATTTGCAGTACATTTGACAATCAGTTGGGCTGCCAGACCTAATTGCCATACCTTTTGCCTCATCCCTGTCAACCATACAAATGTTCAATTCCTCATCAATCCAAGGGGATTTAACAGTTTTTATAGTTTTTTTCTAGATGAGTGTGTGCTTATTAGTAACTGGAATAAGTAGTTTCATAAATGCGTCAAGTGCAGCTTCAAGATGCTCTCGATGGTGCAGCTGTATAACTTTTCAGCCTCCTGAAGGGCTCTGTGTGTGTGTGTGTGTGTCCAGGGGGAGAGATGTTGTAGATGTTTTAAAGTGCTATAACTTGCACATTTTACTGCACCTTAATTAAATAGCCCCCCCCCCCCCCCCCCACCTCTCCCCTCCTGCCATCCTCCCTTTCCCTTATTGCTCATATTACCTTCTGAGCTGCCTTTCCATCTAGAGAACAGGAATGGTATGAAACGAGGACTAGAGTTTAAGAATAAAAATAGGAATGGAATGGTGTGAAATTGGAATAGAAATAGACAAGGAATGGTGTGGAATTGGAATAGAAATAGACAAGAAATGGTGTGAAATTGAAATAGAAATAGACAAGGAATGGTGTGGAATTGGAATAGAAATAGACATGGAATGGTGTGGAATTGGAATAGAAATAGACAAGGAATGGTGTGGAATTGAAATAGAAATAGACATGGAATGGTGTGAAATTGAAATAGAAATAGACAAGGAATGGTGAGGAATTGGAATAGAAATAGACATGGAATGGTGTGGAATTGGAATAGAAATAGACAAGGAATGGTGTGGAATTGAAATAGAAATAGACATGGAATGGTGAGGAATTGGAATAGAAATAGACAAGGAATGGTGTGGAATTGGTATAGAAATAGACATGGAATGGTGAGGAATTGGAATAGAAATAGACATGGAATGGTGAGGAATTGGAATAGAAATAAACAAGGAATGGTGTGGAATTGGAATAGAAATAAACAAGGAATGGTGTGGAATTGGAATAGAAATAAACAAGGAATGGTGTGGAATTGGAATAGAAATAAACATGGAATGTGATGATGCTCTGGAGAGCTTTTTCCATGTGACATTCATTACAGAACAGCATTGACACGGGTCAGGCAAGGCAATGTCGTGTGTGTGTGTGTGTTTGTGTGTGTGTGTTTGTGTGTTTCTGAGGTGATGATGGCTCGTTTGAACTGTAGACCCCCTTGAGTGTTACCAATGCCAGCCATCTCCTCTGTTTCTCTCTTGTTCTCCCTCTTTCTCACCCTCTTTCTCTGAGAGCAGGATTAGGGAGTCAAGCCTAACTTTACACATTCTCTCCCAGAACCCGAAAGCAAATAAAGCCTAACTTTACACATTCTCTTCCAGAACCTTCCAGAAAATCCCCTTCAGCTGTCCGTCCCCCATCACTCTACAGCAGATTAACTTTCTCTCTCTCTCTCTCTCTCTCTCTCTCTCTCTCTCTCTCTCTCTCTCTCTCTCTCTCTCTCTCTCTCTCTCTCTCTCTCTCTCTCTCTCTCTCTCTCTCTCTCTCTCTCTCTCTCTCTCTCTCTAATTGCTTAAACATGTGTTGTGTGTTGTGAGGCAGGGGGAATGTCTCTCAACTGTAAACCCTGCTCTGTGCACAGAGATAGATGGGCAATTCCACGACAACCAAATTACTCTTTGAAAAAACATTGATTTCAAAGTTTAACAAACCATACAACTCTACGCAGAAGGACTACTTTGAACAATTTACACAGCAAATTTCACAAAAACACATTTACTTGAAGAACTGTGCAGATGCAAAGTTTGGTAACAGAATTACGGTAAAATCTCCCCCAGTTTTGTTATGCAACCAAATTTTCCAAAAACTCTGTTAAATATCTGCACTGAATTAAGATTCTGCAGAAAGGATGGGGTGTCAGTTATGACATAACACCTTGAAAATAATATTTGGGTTATTAAATTACAGTAGGTGAAGTGGAATTACTGGTTGTGGAATTGGAATTCCGTAACGGAATTCCGGGAATGGAATTACATCATGGGTCTCTTATCTTTACTATACAGAAATGCATAATTTTGGATATGAATATCATTCTCTTCATGGTGATGTATCCTGAATATGTACACAATGGTAGAAATATGCAATGTCCTTCTTTTGCAAATGTGGGTATTGTTATACACACTGGCTATTATTGTAATGAACTCCAAATCTAGAACAATCATAAACGTGTATGTTTCACACGTTTGTGTGCACAGTCAGTGCAAGATAGTGTCAATGCAGATAGTCCGGGTTTAGAACTCTTATTGCCAAGGGGTAGAAGCTGTTCCGGAGCCTGTTGGTCCGAGAGCCGTGATGCTCCGGTACCGTTTGCTCGATGGAAGCAGAGTGAAAAAACAGAACAGCACAGCAGAGCACAGGTAGGGGGTGGCAGGTAGACTAGCAGTTAAAAGCGTTGGGCCAGTAACCGTGTAGGCCGTCATTGTAAATAAGAATTTGTTCTTAACTGACTTGCCTAGTTAAATAAAGGTTAAATAAATACAAATAAGTAAAAAATCTCAAAGTTGCTGGTTCAAATCAAAGGCTGACTAGGTGAAAAATAAGTTGATGTGCCCTTGAGCAAGGCACTTAACCCTAATTGCTCCTGTAAGTCACTCTAAAAAAAAAGATTAAAAAAAAAAAAAAAAAAAGATAGATAAGTGTCAGCTGAATACGTAAATAATTTAAAGTAAAGTAGTAAAGTTGATATGTACAGTAAAATACAGTACACTGTACTGTTCTCTATCGTACTCTACTGTGTGGTCCAAACCTGGAAAACATAGACGTCTATGATTGGTTCAGATTTGGTCCAGCCAGGGCGGACTGACCAAGTTTCAACTACTTTTCAACATCGATGGGCGTCCGGTGTCGGTTGGTGCTCAGTGGGTGAGGATGCTTGTTACAAAAAATGGAAAGAGGGTAGGTGTCATGGTAGGTGTCAGTATGAGAGGTGACATTAACTGGGGAGAGAGAGTGGCAGAGAGTGAGAGGGTGGGGTTGTCCCGACAGTTTTCACGCTCTTGCTTTGACCACGAGACAACAGAAAGTGAAAGAAAACAGTTATGAGCTGAACATAACAGTATGCCAGTGGAAGGGAGGACAGTAGCAGGTGACCCAACTGTGATTTCCCATTGTGGCCTTTTAAATTGCAGTAATTCCGTTAAAGATTTTGGGGTAATTCCATCACCGATTTGGTAACAGAATGACAAGTTTCAATCACTTAATAATTCATTAACAAACTTGATATCAGTAAAAACACTGTAACTAATTGGTAGGTCTACCTTTACCTTTTACTTCTGTGAACTTTCATTATCCTCCTTCCTTATGAGGTAAATAAATATTTTCAAGATATGTGGGTTTTTGGTAACAGAATTGCAAGGCAGAAGGTCCTTTTTCTTAAACTTACAGAAGATAAATAATTTCTCCATAACTCAACATAAGTGTTGATATTAGTTGTCAGGGGTCTTTACTTCAACATTATTGTCTTTTGATGTATTTCTAATACCTTTTAAGACATTTTCTGGTAGATATTTTCTAAGACCCTTCTAAGATCTGTTTGACCAAAATTCAAAGCCTTTGCTTATTCCACATTTTTAGACTGGAAAATTGTTGAGAAATGTATATATGCATTAATAATAATAAATAATATTTTTCATATAGTCTTAGCTTTCATTTGACACCCAATTTGACATCCTTTTAGAAGGAAATGTCCAAATAGATTGAGAGAGGAGAGAGAGAGAGAGAGAGAGAGAGAGAGAGAGAGAGAGAGAGAGAGAGAGAGAGAGAGAGAGAGAGAGAGAGAGAGAGAGAGAGAGAGAGAGAGAGAGAGAGAGAGAGAGAGAGAGAGAGAGAGAGAGAGAGAGAGAAAAAGTAGCGGTAGAGAACCTGCACCAGAGGTACATGGGAAATATCACCTTAGAACCTCAATCATCTAAAACAGAAGTAGATGGGAGGGGAGAGAGGGGAGGGAGGGGAGAGAGGAGGGAGAGGTGCTCAGAGATAAAGCTGACAGCACACTTCATTTAGGTACTGAATGAAATTACATTATGCTCCTGTCATTTCATTTCTCCCCTCCTCCTCTCAGTCCTCAGAAACAGATGCACTGTTTTATATAAACTCAGAAACAGATACACTGTTTCATATAAACTCAGAAACAGATTCACTGTTTTATATAAACTCAGAAACAGATTCACTGTTTTATATAAACTCAGAAACAGATACACTGTTTTATATAAACTCAGAAACAGATACACTGTTTTATATAAACTCAGAAACAGATTCACTGTTTTATATAAACTCAGAAACAGATACACTGTTTCATATAAACTCAGAAACAGATTCACTGTTTTATATAAACTCAGAAACAGATTCACTGTTTTATATAAACTCAGAAACAGCTTCACTGTTTTATATAAACTCAGAAACAGATACACTGTTTTATATAAACTCAGAAACAGATTCACTGTTTCATATAAACTCAGAAACAGATTCACTGTTTCATATAAACTCAGAAACAGATTCACTGTTTTTTATAAACTCAGAAACAGATTCACTGTTTTATATAAACTCAGAAACAGCTTCACTGTTTTATATAAACTCAGAAACAGATACACTGTTTTATATAAACTCAGAAACAGATACACTGTTTTATATAAACTCAGAAACAGATTCACTGTTTCATATAAACTCAGAAACAGATACACTGTTTTATATAAACTCAGAAACAGATTCACTGTTTCATATAAACTCAGAAACAGATTCACTGTTTCATATTAACTCAGAAACAGATTCACTGTTTCATATAAACTCAGAAACAGATTCACTGTTTTATCTAAACTCAGAAACAGATTCATTGTTTCATATAAACTCAGAAACAGATACACTGTTTTATATAAACTCAGAAACAGATTCACTGTTTTATATAAACTCAGAAACAGATACACTGTTTCATATAAACTCAGAAACAGATTCACTGTTTTATATAAACTCAGAAACAGATTCACTGTTTCATATAAACTCAGAAACAGATTCACTGTTTTATATAAACTCAGAAACAGATTCACTGTTTTATATAAACTCAGAAACAGATTCACTGTTTTATATAAACTCAGAAACAGATTCACTGTTTCATATAAACTCAGAAACAGATACACTGTTTCATATAAACTCAGAAACAGATACACTGTTTCATATAAACTCAGAAACAGATTCACTGTTTTATATAAACTCAGAAACAGATACACTGTTTCATATAAACTCAGAAACAGATTCACTGTTTTATATAAACTCAGAAACAGATACACTGTTTTATATAAACTCAGAAACAGATATACTGTTTTATATAAACTCAGAAACAGATACACTGTTTCATATAAACTCAGAAACAGATACACTGTTTTATATAAACTCAGAAACAGATTCACTGTTTTATATAAACTCAGAAACAGATACACTGTTTCATATAAACTCAGAAACAGATTCACTGTTTTATATAAACTCAGAAACAGATTCACTGTTTCATATAAACTCAGAAACAGATACACTGTTTTATATAAACTCAGAAACAGATTCACTGTTTTATATAAACTCAGAAACAGATTCACTGTTTTATATAAACTCAGAAACAGATTCACTGTTTTATATAAACTCAGAAACAGATACACTGTTTTATATAAACTCAGAAACAGATACACTGTTTTATATAAACTCAGAAACAGATTCACTGTTTTATATAAACTCAGAAACAGATACACTGTTTTATATAAACTCAGAAACAGATTCACTGTTTCATATAAACTCAGAAACAGATTCACTGTTTCATATAAACTCAGAAACAGATTCACTGTTTTTTATAAACTCAGAAACAGATTCACTGTTTTATATAAACTCAGAAACAGCTTCACTGTTTTATATAAACTCAGAAACAGATTCACTGTTTCATATAAACTCAGAAACAGATACACTGTTTTATATAAACTCAGAAACAGATTCACTGTTTCATATAAACTCAGAAACAGATTCACTGTTTCATATTAACTCAGAAACAGATTCACTGTTTCATATAAACTCAGAAACAGATTCACTGTTTCATATAAACTCAGAAACAGATTCACTGTTTCATATAAACTCAGAAACAGATTCACTGTTTTATATAAACTCAGAAACAGATTCACTGTTTTATATAAACTCAGAAACAGATACACTGTTTTATATAAACTCAGAAACAGATTCACTGTTTCATATAAACTCAGAAACAGATTCACTGTTTCATATAAACTCAGAAACAGATTCACTGTTTCATATAAACTCAGAAACAGATACACTGTTTCATATAAACTCAGAAACAGATTCACTGTTTTATATAAACTCAGAAACAGCTTCACTGTTTTATATAAACTCAGAAACAGCTTCACTGTTTTATATAAACTCAGAAACAGATACACTGTTTTATATAAACTCAGAAACAGATTCACTGTTTTATATAAACTCAGAAACAGATACACTGTTTCATATAAACTCAGAAACAGATTCACTGTTTCATATAAACTCAGAAACAGATACACTGTTTTATATAAACTCTTTGAGTCTTTGAATCCATGTGGAGTACATTTCCTCCACAAACCAACTTCTACCACTTTAGAAACACAGGCTGGTATGCACACACACATACGTGCACATACACGCGCACACACACACTCTCACTCTCTTTCTTTGTGATGCTAAACTTGGACAAGCTGTCTGTTTTTATTCACTGGCCTGGTTTAGTGGCGTGGGGGTGAGGGAGGGAGGGATGAATCTAGAGAAAGAGAAGAGGAGATAGAGGGGGGCTATCAGGGGGAATGAAAGGGGGAGGAATGCGAGTGTGGAGGACTTGAAGAATGTACGATTGTGAATGGGCTTTGTCCTTACCCGAGTGTGTGCTGCAAGTGGGTGTGTGTGTGTGTGTGTGAGGGCGTCCGATGGTGATGTTTAAGTGGCAGGAGAACCTCAGGGATAAGACAGGGTACTACCTGCCACTCCCCCAACACATGCAGGGTTCTGGTGAACACAGTCTAGGCAGACAGTTTATAGACCCTCCTGTTCCTCTTGTATAATTCAGAGATAATATATAAATCAGCTTCTATACTGTCAGAGAGAACAGCAGCCCAGAGAGGGATTGAGACCGACAGACAGTAAACAGTTGAGCTCTAGTCCTTAATCCCATACTGGCTGTTGGACACATTACAGCATCTGCTGATTCGCATAGTTGGAAAGAGCATGCAGGAACATTGAAAATATACACATGCCACGCGCACGCACACAGCAACCCAGGGCTGTTTGAGAGTGGGAGATTGCAGATGTTGCAGATGTTTGTTAGAAGACGTGTTCTAGGTGGAGAGATGCTGCAGTTCTGGAGCACTGTGTGTCTGTGTGTGTGTGTCTGTGTGTGTATTTGTGTGCCTGTGTGTTCATGTTCAGACTAGAGCTGGGGAACTATTCAAGGTTGGCATCTTTCTCAGAATATTAATTCCAGTCCCTCCCTCTCTCTCCTCTCCACTCTGACTTTTAATCCAGTTGGCTGCTCAGAAAGCAACAAACAGTGAAAGTAAATGCTAAGCAAATGTCTCTATAGCGACCAATCTTATTCTGTAAGGACCGACGCCAGAGACGAGAAGCAGGTATGGGGAGCTGACATTTAATTATGAACAGACAAAGAGCAAGACAGAAACAGCGTCAGAACACAGATACACAATGACAAACAACAATCAATGCAGCAGCGGGGAACAGAGCTGGGGAACTGACAAATATAGGGGAGGTAATAAACAGGTGATTGGGTGAGTCCAGGTGAGTCCAATATCGCTGATGCGCGTGACGAGGGAAGGCAGGTGTGTGTAAATGATGGTGGCAGGAGTGCGTAATGCAGGGCAGCCTGGCGCCCTCGAGCGCCAGGGGGAAGAGCGGGAGCAGGCGTGACAGATTCATTATTATTAACATTTCCTAATGTCACTGAATTAGCTGAATTTGAGATTTGAGGTAATGTGTGTTTGTGTGTGCAGTCTGACCTGACGTCAGTCTCTGAATAGCATTAGAGTCCAGGGGAATTTGCCTATACTAACGTTAACCTCCTATAGCGGCTGTTAGCAATAACCCTTGTCTCTACCTCCCATTAAGACTTACAGCATTACATTACAGCAGTTTTACCTAACTTTAACCCATTCAATCACATACATAACTTTAACCCTATACTCTATCTCCCCAGTATGACATCAGTGTGTGTGTGTGTGTGTGTGTGTGTGTGTGTGTGTGTGTGTGTGTGTGTGTGTGTGTGTGTGTGTGTGTGTGTGTGTGTGTGTGTGTGTGTGTGTGTGTGTGTGTGTGTGTGTGTGTGTGTGTGTGTAGGGGCACTCAGGAAAGGGTGGGAAACAGGAAAGGTAGTGTGAGTCGGATGTAGGTGTGTCTCACTTTGCTGTGAAACGTAATACCGTCCGCTTTCCAGCCTCCTACTCCTTATCCTACTCCCTCCTCCTCCCTCCTCCTCCTCCCCTCTCCTCCACCCCTCTACCTCCCTCTAACCCCACTTTGCCAGCCCCCTCTCCCTCTCCCTCGCTCAATCAGTGGAGTGATGGTGGTAGTGGGACCCTGTAGAGGGAGGAATGTGAGTAGTTTACTTGCAGGCTGGTAGGCCTAGTGTTAGCAAGGCGCCTGTTGGATGGGTGACTAATCTAACCATAGGTGGCTCACGGCACAACTGTAAACACACACTAACACACACACACCAAACAGATTTTGGGTTAATTGTTGTGAGTGGTGCTGTTTATTCTCCAGTAGACCAAACACAGTTGTGTTTACAGATCAGGTCGGAGACCCAGATCGGGTCAGATCGGGAAGTACAGTATTACATCTTTTTACGGGTCTACTCTAGACCAGGGCTCTCCAACTCTAGCTGTCCAGGAACAAGGTCGGAGAGCCCTGTTTTAGAGGACACACAGTGACTTGGCCCACGCACTACAGACAGACAGCAGTTCGAGTGGGAGTCATCAGGCTGATATGGGAAGAGGAGCTGTGTTTAAACTCATACGGACTACCGCTATGTTTACAGACCTCTTTCCTTCAAGAGAGAACATAAACCATTATTGGGTTGACTAGAGATGGTATATAATCTCTGTAATCTATGTGATATGCTATGTATACCCCCACTCATTTCTCTTCTTGCTCTTCCATGGCTGTATTCTGTTACAGAGGTTTTAGTCTGCAGGGAGGCCTGCAGTGTTATGCCTGACATTTATTGTAAACACACACACACACACACACACACACACACACACACACACACACACACACACACACACACACACACACACACACACACACACACACACACACACACACACACACACACACACACACACACACACTCCATTATTTACAGTTCTGTGCATTGATACACACTAACCTATAGAGCCTTCAAACTCAACTCTGGACGTTGAAGACAGTTTCACAGCGTTTTCTTTCTTCATTTCCCCCCTATAGTCAGGGACTGATTTAGACCTTTAGGTGTGTGCAACCAGGTAGAACAGACAACCAGGAGGCTCTGGATCTCGTAGGGTAAGAGTTGAATAACCCTGCTGTAGAGGGTCACGCATGTGGACATGATGTCTATAGTATACAGGACATTTCTGGTTTGGTATTGTGATATGGTGGTATTATGGTTGAGTTGCTATGGGGTTAGGGTTGGGCCTATGCGTTTGTTATGGTATGGATTCCTTCTCTATTCAGAGCCTGTGTTCTGTTGTGTAGAAGGTGAGTTAGCTCCTGAGGCTTTAGCTCCAGTATTACAGCCTTACATAACTAGACTTAGCTCCTTGCATGTTGTCTACGCCAACCTTCATATAGGGCACCCAGACTTCCAAGAGTGTGAGTGCGTGTTTATAATCTAAGTGGCATCATGCCCAGGCTGATGTGTTTCTCTTAAACAGCCACCTGGTCTCCGGCTGCTGGTTGTACTGGTTACGTGACAGCATACACAAGAGGACGGCATATGGCAAACACACACACACACACACACACACACACACACACACACACACACACACACACACACACACACACACACACACACACACACACACACACACACACACACACACACACACACACACACACACACACACACACACAGTCACAGCTGGTGTTTGAGGCTACTGGTTGTATGGCTAGATGATAATGACACACTTGCGGGGTTTCTGAGGCCTCAGGGCTGTCATTAGATATGTTAGTGTAACAGACTGGACTGGCTGTGCGGGCAGCGTATTTGTGCTTGCCATATGCGGTGCCCTTTGTGCTTTCTGTAGCCAGTGTGTGTGATAGGAATAATGATGACGATTCACTTGAACTGTCCTCTGCTCCTCTGATCTTACTCCTCTGTCTGTGTGTGTGGGTGTCTGATCTTGCATGTGTCTTTCCTCCACAAACAGTTTTAGAGTGGTCTTGAACTCTTGATTATAATTCCAGGGTGTTTAGCTGTATGTTCTAAGTGTGGCTTTCAAGTTGACGTTTCGAGTGTGTGTTCTGTGGAATTCTGTGTGTGGGCATCACATATAAACATCTAACAGCCCCTTCTGTCTCTCTCTCCAGTCTCTCCCTCTCTCTTCGCTTTGTCCCTACCATCCTTGACAGGGCCTCATCTCTCCATCTCTTCTCTTCACTGTCACACTGGCCCCTCTGGCCTCAATACTGACTCTCTCTCTCTCTGGGGGTGGGGAGATATTCACTGTTTTGGGGAACAATGGTTCTTTTGATGCGTCTGGGCTCTTTGTGCCGCTAACGAGCACTAATAGTCCTCGGGGTAGAGAGAGAGAGGGATGGAGGGGGAGAGATGGAGAGAGGGGAGATAGAGGGAGAGAGAGAGTTAGTTCCTCACTTCTTGTGTATCTCTCAGCTACTCCCGCCCTCCCGCCGTGTCATTGGCTGGTTATTTAGTTGACAGGAGACAAATGTTACAGAGGCTTTCTGGGGCTGTATGTCAGACTTCGTGATTCTATTGTTTGGATGTAGTCTTATCCAGCAAGAGGCGGTTAAGAGGCTGTTATAAGGCTGTTAGTTCTTATCCTTCTCTCTGACACTCTCCCTATCCTGTTTACATACAGAGGGCTGGAGAGGAGAGGGTCACTGCTTAACTGGAGAACAATACTGAGGCCGTTCACACTATAGCCGGGATTTAACACCCATTGTCTTGATAGAAACAGAATCTCACACTTACTTCTTTGAGCACGCAAGCACACGCACACGCACACGCACACGCACGCACGCACGCACGCACGCACACACACACACACACACACACACACACACACACACACACACACACACACACACACACACACACACACACAGTCTTGTCTTATATCTCCCTCACTAACTTCAAGCATCGGCTGTCAGAGCAGCTTACCGGTCGCTGCAGCTGTACACAGCCCACCTGTAAATAGCCCATCCAACCAACTACCTACCTCATCCCCATATTTGTTTTAGTTTTTTTCTGCTCTTTTGCACACCAGTATTTCTACTTGCACATCCTCATCTGCACATCTATCACTCCAGTGTTAATTGCTAAATTGTAATTACTTCGCCACTATGGCCTATTTATTGCCTTACCTCCTTACTTAATTTACACATATACAGATTTTCTATTGTGTTATTGACTGTATGTTTGTTTATCCCATGTGGAACTCTGTGTTGTTGTTTTTGTCACACTGCTTTGCTTTATCTTGGCCACGTCACAGTTGTAAATGAGAACTTGTTCTCAACTGGCCTACCTGGTTAAATCAAGCTGAAATAGAAAATAAATTAATAAAATTGTACAACTAATCTTGTGGGGACACAACATTCAGTCCCATTCAAAATCCTATTTTCCTTGACCCCTAAACCTAACTCTAACCTTAACCCTAACCTTAACCTCAAAACCTAACCTTAACCCTAAACCTAACGCTGAACCTAACCTTAGCTCCTAAACCTAATTCTAACCCTAACACTAATTCTAACCTTAATCCTAAACCCCCTAGAAATAGCATTTGACCTTGTGGGGACCAACAAAATGTCCCCACAAGTATAGTTAAACATGTCCGCACGCACGTGCACACACACACACACACACATACGCGCGCGCATGCACACACACAGAGAGAGAGAGAGAGAGAGAGAGAGAGAGAGAGAGAGAGAGAGAGAGAGAGAGAGAGAGAGAGAGAGAGAGAGAGAGAGAGAGAGAGAGAGAGAGAGAGAGAGAGAGAGAGAGAGAGAGAGAGAGAGAGAGAGAGAGAGAGAGAGAACCTTCGTTACAACACTGTATATATACATAATATGACATTTGTAATGTCTTTATTCTTTTGGAACTTCTGTGAGTGTAATGTTTACTGATCATTTTTATTGTTAATTTCACTTTTGTATATTATCTACCTCACTTGCTTTGGCAATGTTAATATGTTTCCCATGCCAATAAAGCCCCTTGAATTGAATGGAATTGACAGGGGTAGCAGGCCCTGATCTCTAGCCCAGACAGAGACAGTACACTCTTCCCTTAGTGACAGCTGGTGCTCTGAGCCTCTGATATCGGGGCCTGGCGGTAAGGATGGGTGGAGAAAGGAGGAGGGTATGAGGAGAGGGGAACGAGTAGAGAAATAGAGGAATGGAGTGGGGGTGGGGGTGGGGGGAGTCATCAGCTTTCAAAGGGCCTCCAGCCCTACTTTCCAGACCAGGTCTTTGTCCTACAGGGTAATAATACCATTATAGCACCAGTAGAGGAACGCCCAGCTGGCCTGACAGACGGCTCTATTCTATATACTGTTCTTTATTCTCTATACTATAAAGCCCTGGGATCTGTGTGCTGCTGGGGTCCTATGGGGTCTCGGGTTTCCCTCCTAAAGCAGATATAACATGATGGAAGCAGTGTGCTGAACTGCCCAGTCTCCATGGGGTCTGGCACAGGAGCGGGTGGAAGATCAAATCATTTGATCTCTGAGCACAGCAGCTCTGCCTCAAAAGTGCCATGTTGGGTTCCCCCTCCTATGGAAAAAAAAAACATTTTTTCCCCCCTTATGAAGAGAAGACTAAAGGCGTCTGCATGCTTCCCATCCAAAACAGTTCGGAACAGTTCGTGCATATATTATGACGACATTTTGTGACGTTTTGGTTCGTTTTTGTCTTTGGCAAGGATGTTTTTCGGCTGTTCATGCACACACAAAACATTTCTCGAGGCAAGCCGAAGTCATTACCTGCCTAGCCCTAACCCTGCCTAGCCCTAATCCTGGCTAGCCCTAACCCTGCCTAGCCCTAATCCTGGCTAGCCCTAACCCTGGCTAGCCCTAACCCTGGCTAGCCCTAACCCTGCCTAGCCCTAACCCTGGCTAGCCCTAACCCTGCCTAGCTGGCTGCCCTTTCACTGCAGGAGAAAAGAGGCCATTCACACTGTACAGTGCTCTGCTGATGCAGCAGCTTGTCTCTCTCTGTGTGTGTGTTTGTGTATGTGTGAGTGACATCAGCAGCTTGCACAGACAAAACTCTCTCAAACACACATCAGCTATGGAGTAGAATTGAAAAGTAGAATTGAAAATGAGAGCAGAGAGAGTAGAGGAGAGGGAGAGGAGAGGAGAGGTGAGGAGAAGGAAGGAGAGGAGAAGAGAGGAGAGGAGAGATTGTAGCTGCTATGCTAAAGCTGTTCAAGTCATTGGTAGTACAGTATTTCAGGCTTGCACTGATCTCATGTGAGGGTTCTCTCCTAACCCTTAACCCCTGACCCCTGATCCTGACCTCTAACCTTGCAAAGTGGAATAGCACACTCCTAAAGAGTTCCTCAGGTTCCACACACACCGTACCTTAATGCCCATGTAGCACACACACACACACACACACACACACACACACACACACACACACACACACACACACACACACACACACACACACACACACACACACACACACACACACACACACACACACACACACACACACCAGTCACCAAGTGCAGGGCCATATTTAACACAACATTCTCTCTAAATGACTGGACAGTGGAGTATCTGTCTTTCTCTCTGTCACTTGACTGATTGCTATTAATGCATCAATGCTGGTAACAGCCAAGCTGCTAAACAAACATGTTGTAAATAATATGAAAGTGTGTATGGCCATGGGAACCCCCACTAATTATCCTCCACCAGCCTCCTAGCCGTTCTCAGAGGTCCAGTCTCTCTCACACACACACACACACACACACACACACACACACACACACACACACACACACACACACACACACACACACACACACACATACACACACACACACACACACACACACACACACACACACACACACACACACACACACACACACACACATACACACACACACACACACACACACACACACACACACACACACACACACACACACACACACACACACACACACACACACTGGCATTGACCGGTCAGATCAGAACAATGCCGCCGGGCTAGCGGAACTGGTGCCCAGCCACCCATTCTTCACACAGCTCCTCCTCCTGCCACACACGCACGCACGCACGCACGCACGCACGCACGCACGCACGCACGCACGCACTCGCACACACAGATACATGCACACACGTACAAACAGCTTATCAGAGCAGACCAGCGACCAGGCCCCCAACTGCCCTGGGCTCAGATAGGTCCTGATAACGCAGTTAATGGACCAGACACACTAGAGCTGTGGTACCTGTGTGAATCGGGTTGCTAGGGAGTTTTAACCCTTTGTTCTAATCCGGAACTGGAGCTTAGCTAACGATTGGATTAGCAGACCTTTATTATGTCATCAATAAGGAGCAGATAGAATGTTCACTTCCTCAGAAAGTTGTCAGGTAGCCTCCGGAACGCTTTCACCCCCTCCTTTTCGATCTCCCGCTATCTCTCTCCCTGTCCTTTTCCCTCCCTTTTTCTCCCCAGTCTGTCCAGCTTTCTCTCAAAGAGCCTTGTCACGAGTACACACGCACGCCAGGGATGCTGTGGTGCTGTTTGTTCACCCGCACCCACCTGCAATTGCTAACAACCCATCCCCAACCGCCAGACTATTTGTGATAAAGTGACGATCTGAGGCCCGCACCTGACCCTAAACCGCTAATATAGAAAATGCGCTGTAGGCTACAGTCAGAGACGGCGGAATGAGTCTTTGACAGGGGGTTCAGATGATGTTGTTGTTGTTGTCATTGTTGTTGTTGTCGTTGTTGTTGTTGTTGTTGTTGCCTGATTTAGATACAGTATGTTTCTTTCTCATTTCTAATAGTCAACTTGTCTAGAATTAGATACATGCAGCTTCTCTTCTTTCATTATATGTAGCCCTGGAAGACTAAGTAAATTAATCAGTAGAATGAACGCTTCAATCTAGTTGACATCGGTAAAGTTTTCTCTGTCAGCTGGATGAGCTTTTTGTAGTGTTGTTTTTGATTAACTTCACCTCTGATTCAGAGGGGTTGGGTTAAATGTGGAAGACACCTTTCGGTTGAATGCATTCAGTTGTGCAACTGGCTAAGTAGCCTCTTTTCACTTTCGCAGAGCAAAGAAGCTTAGGGACCGGCGAAAGCAACAACAAAAAAATTGAAAAAAAATATTCTGTGCAAAATCAGTTTGACCGGTTGTAAGGAAGTAGAAAGCTGGGAAGACGACCCATTATTTTTCTGATGAGATTTCAGTGGGCTTTCGATGCATATTTTATGTGGTTGAAATACTATCAGCGTTTATGATGCTGATAAAGATAGCACCTCTACAGGCGGTATCTAACTGAGCATTCACATTCTTTCAAGATGTTCCTGAGTAAAAATGTTGCCTACATTTGGTGTATCATTTTACTGCAAGGAGTCCTTCATTTTGCAGGAGTTCATATTAAGGCTATGTGAGAGGACAGACCTACAGTAGGTCTGTCCAGATGTCAGTTTCCATTTAACCCATCTGAACAGCAGACATCTTGAACTTCCCTATTTGCAGTCCCCATCTTGTGACTGTTAAATGTGTATATCGCCTCACAATCATCACTGCTATCATCCTTTTTTACCACTTCGTCAGATCTTTCCCAAACTTTTCTCCCATCTCTTTATTTTCAACTCTCCATTTCTCCATTTAAACTCCGACATTGTCCTCTTTGCCTCTGTGGATTGATGTGAACTTTTCCCAAAAGCATTTGGCTATTGGCGTGTAGGCTATTTGGTGCGCGTACAGTTAGGCCCTGAAGTTTAGCCTTACGCACTAATGCCAGACAGCCTAAAATAATGAAAGACAAACCTCAAAGTAGCCTACAGATATAAATTGCACAAGAATGATACATTTATGGATTTTTTAAGGCATTGTTTATTCAACTCTTTATTCAACCTGCCCTTCATCCACACAATATTTAATGACCCTAAACCTGCCCTTCATCCACACAATATTTAATGACCCTAAACCTGCCCTTCATCCACACAATATTTAATGACCCTAAACTCGCCCTTCATCCACACAATATTTAATGACCCTAAACTCGCCCTTCATCCACACAATATTTAATGACCCTAAACTCGCCCTTCATCCACACAATATTTAATGACCCTAAACCTGCCCTTCATCCACACAATATTTAATGACCCTAAACCTGCCCTTCATCCACACAATATTTAATGACCCTAAACTCGCCCTTCATCCACACAATATTTAATGACCCTAAACCTGCCCTTCATCCACACAATATTTAATGACCCTAAACTCGCCCTTCATCCACACAATATTTAATGACCCTAAACTCGCCCTTCATCCACACAATATTTAATGACCCTAAACTCGCCCTTCATCCACACAATATTTAATGACCCTAAACTCGCCCTTCATCCACACAATATTTAATGACCCTAAACTCGCCCTTCATCCACACAATATTTAATGACCCTAAACTCGCCCTTCATCCACACAATATTTAATGACCCTAAACTCGCCCTTCATCCACACAATATTTAATGACCCTAAACTCGCCCTTCATCCACACAATATTTAATGACCCTAAACCCGCCCCGTGGATATAACCGCTGGGACTGCGGGTTATGAGTCAACCCGCGCATCACTAATGTACGTGCGCACACACACGCACGTACACAGAGTTGCATGCACACTAATGCTGAGCTGATCCATCTTCATGCAGAGGAGAGACAGAAAAGGAGGAGGAGGAGGAGAAGAGGAGGAGGATTGTAGCTTTAATAGACTGGCAGGGCGAACAGGGTCAAACCCTTTAGTCTCTTCCCCTTCCCCTCTATCCTTGACCCCTGGCCCCCTGTCTCCGCAGTCAGGGCTGGTATGACTGAGACAGCAAGACACAAGAGGAAATCCTCTGTTTAGAGCAGATCACAATGCTTCTTCCTCTCCTCTACACCTCCCGTCATTCACCCCCACCCTCCCTCCCTCCCTCCCTCCCTCCCTCTCCTAGTCTTCGGGGTGTAGTTCTAATCCTGCCTGTGTCTAAAGCCCTGTATAGTGCCACTAGAGTTTCAGAGAGGAATCGGTCCTCTAATTGGCAGCGGCAAAATGAACCACAAAGCCAATCAAACAGGCGCCAGCTGTAATCTCTCTCATACACGCTCACTCACACACACACGCATGCATGTACACACGCACACGCACGTACACGCACACGCACACACACACACACACACACACACACACACACACACACACACACACACACACACACACACACACACACACACACACACACACACACACACACACACACACACAGGCCTGCGGTTGGTAATTGCTCATATTGTTGTCAGTAGATTAAAAGTTGGATATTGGAAATATATTGTGTGTAAACAGCATTCTTCCCCTCTCCCTCTCCCGTTCTCTTACTGTGCTCTCTCTCTCTCTCTCTCTTTCTCTCTCTCTCTCTCACGCATGTTCTGCGGTTTCTCTCTCAGTCTAGAGGAGAGAAGTGCGTACCAGAATCCGATAAGACTAATAGAAACTTTCCACTGAGCACAACCACGACTCTGCTCGTAAAACCACCCACGTCCCTCTTCCCTCCTCCCTCCATTCTCTCCTCTGTCTCTCTCTCCCTCCTTCTCCCATATCTCTGGATGTGACCCCATGAAAGATCTTTATTTAATTCACTCAAGTCCAGCTGGGCTCTCGCCAGCAGCCCTGCCCACCTCTTTCTTTCTTTCTTTTCGCCTCTCCCTCGCTCTCGCCCTCTCTCTCACTCACTTTGGGGGGGATGGTATGAAGAGAATGCCTACATACCAGGCTGCTCTCATAGAGATGGCATGGTGGGCAGGATAATACAGGACTGGCATCTCAACCAGATCGCTCAAGATTGACTTCGAAACTGGACGTCTGTCCATGTCCTGAGAACGTCAGGAAATGTCTTCAGAACCGGCCACTATTTATTTATTTTATTTATAGGGAACAATGCACATTAACATCAATAATGCAACATCCATGTAAACGTGCCGGGGTTAGCCAAAAGATCATTTGCACCCGTAGTCCCTGGGCAGGTAAGGGCTTTTAAACAGCCATTATACAAATACTCACTAAAACAATACAAAATACAAATACATTACATCCAATAATATATAATTCTAACAACAACAACAACACTATCATCAGCTGTTGTCTTACATATGAGGAACCACAGATACAGTAACTCATGTGTGAAGAGAGCACGACAAAACCTATTCCCCTCAGGAGACTGAAAAGATTTGGCAATGGTCCTCAGATCCTCAAAAGGTTCTACAGTTGCACCATCGAGAGCATCCTGACTGGTTGCATCACTGCCTGGTATGGCAACTGCTCGGCCTCCGACCGCAAGGCACTACAGAGGGTAGTGCGTACAGCCCAGTACGTCAGTGGGGCCAAGCTTCCTGCCATCCAGGACCTTTATACTAGGCGTGTCAGAGGAAGGCCCTAAAAATGTTCAAAGACTCCAGCCCCCCTTTATGCTGCTGCTACTCTCTGTTGTTATCTATGCGCAAGTCACTTTAATAACTCTACCCACATGTATATATTACCTCAATTACCTCGACTAACCGGTGCCCCCGTACTCTGTACCGGTACCCCCTGTATATAGCCTCGTTACTGTTATTATACTGCTGTTCTTTAATTATTTGTAACTTTTATTTCTTATTTCTTTTAGGTATTTTTCTTAAAACTGCATTGTTGGTTAATGGCTTGTAAGTAAGCATTTCACTGTAAGGTTGTATTCGGCGCATGTGACAAATAACATTTGATTTGATGTGTAAAGGTTTGGATAGATTTGAGCCAATTTAAATGTAAAAATACAATAATCAGTGCAGCTTCTCAAGTCCACGGGTATTGCATTCCAGTATATTGTAGCGCTAACAGAGAAGGCCGATTGACCGATTTGACTGTGTCGAAAAAGGGACAACGCAATTGTCACGATCGTTGCAATAAATATCGGACCAAGGCGCAGCGGATGTTGAGTTCCACCAAATTTAATGATAAAGTGAAACTTAGCAAAGACAAAAAACAAATAAACAATAAACTAACAACGAACCGTGACTACAGAGGTGCTACGTGCACTAACTTAAAACAATATCCCATAAACACAGGTGGGAAAAATGCTACTTAAATATGATCCCCAATTAGAGACAACGATAGCCAGCTGCCTCTAATTGGGAATCATACCAATCACCAACATAGAAAAACTAAACTAGAACCCCACATAGAATAATAAACTAGACTAACCCCCAGCCACGCCCTGACCTACTCTACCATAGAAAATAAGGGCTCTCAATGGTCAGGACGTGACAGCAATCCCCTCTAGGGGCAACAGTGAGCGTTATTACCATCAAATAGGCTTGGGTTTTGCTAAGGTGTCGTGGATGGTGGTGGTGGATGGCCGAAATCCCATGACTCCATAGCCGAAGGTCACGTGTTCAATCGCAGTGGTAGACACTCGTTTTTTATTTCAACCCCATCCCATATCTTAACCCTTAAGTTAACCAGTCGGAGTGAATGCCTAAACGTCATGTTTAATCCTATACAAAAGCTTTAACTCTTAACTTGACCATTCAGAACAATGCAGAGCAGGAGGAGCAACCCACGGTGTCAAAAACACTTTGAAGTTTGACATTTGGAGAAACGTGGATAAACGTCAGAATCTGAAGTTAAATTGATAAAACGTTGATATCTTGTTGGGCATCTACTGGGCAGAGAGAGGGCGAAGGGAGAGAGTGAGGGAGTGGATACAGCACGGACAGAGAGCCTTTTATAAACCGGCATTCAAGGCAGAGAGGAGTGTCCGACATCAGCCTCTCTCTCTCTCTCTCTCCTCTTTATCCAACTGTTCCCCCCCCCCCCTCTCTCTCTCTCTCTCTCTCTTTCTCTTTCTCTTTCTCTCTCTCTCTCTCTCTCTCTCTCTCTCTCTCCTCATCTGTTTTTTTTGTGTGTCACCCTCTTGAGCTTCCCAGCTCTTTGAGTGGTTTAGGTAGGTTAGTGGAGGTCAGCACAGTGTGTGTGTGTGTGTGTGTGTGTGTGTGTGTGTGTGTGTGTGTGTGTGTGTGTGTGTGTGTGTGTGTGTGTGTGTGTGTGTGTGTGTGTGTGTGTGTGTGTGTGTGTGTGTGTTTCCCACGTTTGTTAAGCCCATGACCTCCTTTCACTCCTCCTCATTAGCATGTGAATCCCCCCTCCCGCCGAGGACCCGGCGAGTATGAAGGGAGAGAGAAAGAGAGAGAAAGAGAGAGAAAGAGGGAGAGAGTCCTCAGAATGGGTTTGGCTGTTTACCATATGGATCTCTGGAAGTCTCACAGGGTGTGTG